>NC_140086.1:46685088-46782588 GCF_964237585.1 Gallinula chloropus
CCAGCTAGGGCTGTAAAAATAACAAAACTGGTCTGGAATGAATTTAAAGGTCCGTTACTGTACATAAAGCACTGGTATGATGTGTTCTTATTGATCTACTCTATGTGAAATTCAAGTCACTTCATTCTGAAGGTTTAAGATACTTGCTTCTAATCTTGGTCCATCTTCTGGCAAAGTAAACCCTATAATTGCCAAAGAGACAACTTGGGTTACATTGTTAAATCACAGCAACTCCTGTGTTATTACCATTCCTAGTTGTGAGAAGCTGACTGGCACACAAGGTGAAGGAGGTGGGATCTGTTACAGGTTTACAGACTTTTGGCAGCCTGAGGGAGCTACTCTTAAACGATGTCCTGTGATCAACCTGGCTCGATACAGTTCCACAGCAGGGAGACAGAAGGAAAATTTTGTGTCTGAATGTCCTTTTAGCTCCGGAATTAATATTTTGTAGTAGTCCATAAGTATAAACCTGAATCATTGAATCAATTCAGTCACCGGGACTTTAATCACTGGGACTTCACTGGAGCAGTCTAGACCATTTGACAATAGATATTGCCAAACTTCAAAGCTGCACGCCACCCCTGTATTAAGAACCATATGCTTTTTAGGTCTTTCAGCCAGAAGTGGGGCCTCTAGGTTTTTTTCTTTGTGTCTAGAATCATAATTCAATGACTCATTGGCATTTGAAGTGTGTGGTGTCTATACCACAGTAAGGACCTGCAGAACTTTTCAAAGACCTCATCAACCTCAGCTATTTCCTTATTTAATTTAATTTTAGTAGCTACACTTATATACTGAAGAAAAAGAAACCCAAACCAACAATAAACACACCCCACAAATGGCTGGTACCTCTGCAACCTAATTTTCCAGTGTTTTATGGGACTATAAATTTAAATAGTCCATCTGTCATTATGATCATAAAATTATTACCTGTCAGCAAAAGCATCTGTCTTAATCCTAATCCATGATCTTGATTAGCAGGAATCTAGGAAAACTGAAAATTGTTGTCAGTAGTTTGGTCTGAAGCTATTTCTTTTTATGCAGTCTCCAACATAAAGATACAATGCATGACAATTTTTAGTTGCAATTGTGTTACTCAATAATGATTTATTGAACATGGTTAGACCACTTGTCTTTAAGGAAAAGAAAATATTCTTAGAAAGTCATCATGATCAATAGAAGAGCACAACCTCCTGTCTTTTACCAATTGAGGAAGTATTCTTTGAAGATGTGAAAACATCTGCCTTTTTATGAGATTTTAATTCTAGAGGTTTATGCAATTGCTTAGAAAATTGTAATTTAAATATTCTGTCTAAAAGATTATCTAATTGATTTGAAGGAGAATGTGCTCTCTCCAGAATGCAGTATTATAAATCTGGTGAGATGCACAGAGTACAAGAATAACTCAAACTGATAAAAAATTCTTTGCAATATGCTTTACATTCTGACCCCATATTTAAAGGCAGGAGAACTATGCAAAGGTAACATCATTTTTATAACTATGGCTCACATACTAAGGCCAAAAATAGTACTCAGGGTTTTTTTAATGCTTCTATCTTACATGCTGTGACTCTAAATTCACACAAACCTGTCAAGCAAAATGGAAGGTTCAGAGCTGAACCTGTCATCATATGATAGAGCAATTTTAGTTGCAATCATTTAAAACTATGTGATGAGATATGGAGGGATTTGAAGTCAAAATGGCTCTACTGGCAATGCATTGGTGAAAAAATGGGCCACAGTGATTTTGTATATTATTTTGATGATGGTAACAGGGTAGTATTGACAGTTGCCTGAGGCCAAGAAAACTCAGTAAGCAGACCAACAACCCAAAAACTGTGTTACTGGGATTTGTGACAGTGAAATCACATGCACTAAATATCAATTTGGGGTAGAGGGAATCATGTAATAATTGTATTGAATTATCTCTCAAAAGAGATGCTAATGACGAAATAAGCATCAGTAGAAAAAGAACTGTGGTTAAAGTCTTTCCTTTAAAATTTAATCATTGAAATAACTGAAGTGCAAGATATTCTCATCTTTGAGAAAAAAATAGTGTGTACTGTTAAAAAATTTCAAGTGGATCTGTACGTATATTTATTATGTTACAAGAGTCATAGAGTGCATTGTCTCTTATTAGACTCATCAATGTAAGTTTAAAAAAAAAAGCTAGTTTTGAGCAAACATGTCCTTCATTGGGTCACCATTCAGAAGATACACTGAATCTAAAGGCAGAAATTTGTATCTAGGCAACAGCAATGTTTTCTTGTGGTCAGTGCATGCCTAAGGTCACAAGTGATGAATTTTAGTTACTCGTGCTGTCTGAAGGAGGAAAGATATTCTGATTTTATATTAATGAAGTGGTATCACTAGTTTAAGACCTGTAATTTGTGGCACATAAATCCCAAATTTAGCATCTCTAATAGAATGGAAATTCTGAAATCCTCTTTATTGAGTTGAAAATATAGAAACCATTCTCTCCCATTTCCTGTAGTGGGTCAACAGTGAGTTCAATGTAGAACTAAACATTGCATCTAGTAGAAAAGAGACAAGCTGACTCAGAACCTGTTCTTTGATTCCAGCTCCAGAATGGCATCCAGAAATGCATCCTTCCATAAGAGTCCTATCTCTAAAAGACATAGGAGATATTTAGAATGTTGGGAGTTGAGGTGTGAGCTACTCCAGGAGAATTGTCTCCATCATCTTCGGGAAGGGAGCATAGGTTTTGATAATTTGCAAAGTAGCCATTTTCTGCTCTTTCTATCAATTTTTAACATGAAATAAGAATATGAGTGTTGACTATTGCAGTTAGGAATGCTAGGATTTTCGGGACCATAGTTCCTAAGAGGTTGCCTGATTAAGTCCTGGACAGCAACTTAGGTTATAACTCTTTCTGCAACGCAAATAAAGCCCAAAGGAATACAAAGGGTTTTATCAACGCAATAAATTTCATACACCTGTATTTTTTTTTGGTACAAAACAAATTAAACTGGCAGAAAGAAAATAACACAATTCAACATTTTAATTACTTGATGATCCTGCTAAAGAAGGAGGGAAAAATGCCTCCACTATATTCTGTTTATATTCACTCATGGAAGGTGATAATCTGTGTAGATGAATTATTAATCTGTCATATTTTCTAGCCCCACATTTCCAGTGCAGGATCCAGTGTTAGATCATAACAAGTTTATTAGTTGAGACTTGTGTATGTGACATATAGAATACAAAACTGTCTAGTCATCCACCACTATTCTGTACTTCCACAGTCTTTAAGCATTTTCAGTCAGCCAAAATTTTCTATTATCAAAAATCAGTTAGCTGCATGATTTACTCAGGTTGATTTCAGTAGCTTAAATTTCCCAGGAAAATGTGTCCCTAAGAGGAATGAATGGTTAAATTAGCTGAAATAGCACTTTTGAGGAACTGAACAGGTGTGATTTGAATACACATTTTACTTGGTTGTTAACAGCTGGGCAGACCTGTGCTTTGGTAATAGAAATAGAAATAATTATTTAAATCTTCTTGAAAGGTTTTAAATTTGCCTTTGGCTTTTTAGCTAGAACATGCCACCCCTCTTTGCTAAGGTGTGTTCCTTAGTTTTTTTGGGAGCAATGGCAGTCAAAAGCTATTATTGCTGTTTGATCATGTCAGAGATGAAAGCAAACGGTTTTGGATGTCAGTGAGCACAGGGATGTTCCAGTGCTGGTAAATAGTATTTTAATAAGCACATCATTTTTCAGTAGGCAGTGGTACAGAGCAGTCAAATAAGAATTAAAAAGAGTTTGCCATTTTGGAAGTTTGGGGTTTGTACAGGAAGGTTAATGTGATAGCAGACCTCATATAGACAGGAGACAAAACAAAAAAAATAGCACAAAGAGCAGAAGGTATTTTAAAGAAAAAATAAATCCTTCTTTCTTGCCTAAAATGATACAAGAATCTACAAATGAGTCTCTCAAAAGTACAAATTACAGGTTTTTCAGTGGTCCTAATCCAATCTGTTTGCAAGCTAAGGACCTGGTTTTGTAAAAGGACTTACATGACCAGATATAGCATTAGCCAGAGGCTTTTTGAATGAAGATCTGCACTGTAGTTCTCTCTTTTAGAATTACAGTGGTCATAAAAACATAAATAGGCTCTTCCTCAGGTTGATGTAGGTTTTGATACAGATGTCAGTGGAAGCTGAAGTGGGCCGTTCAATGCCAAAGTGGGCCGTTCATATAGCATGACTTAGCAGATCTGATAGAAATGGATTCTGTTACCATAGATCAGAAGATTATGAAGTCAGAAGATTGACAAGAAGTCTTATTCTTTTTCCACTAAAACCTGAAAATTCCTACTGACTTCCCATAACAAATAACAGAAATCTAGATGCATTGTAAATACCTATACTAGTTAAAAATCCAAGTTTAACATCTATGTACTAAAGACTTGTTTCTTGATAAGCATTTATTATCTAATGTTGTTTTCTTAATTTGATCTACCATAAGCTTCATGTAGGTAAAGAAAGTCATCTACAGCATGCATAAGTCAGGGACCATGATACCTATTTCATGGTTTTGACTACCTTCTTTTTTTCAGAGCATATTTTAGCTGTTGTAAAACCAGAAGTCTCTATCTCCCCTCTCTAAAATCTGTGCAGCCTCACTATCTTTAGCAGCAACTTGTCTTTTAAGATCATTTTCCCCCGTTTCTTCAATATTTCACATATGTTTATTTAGACCTAACTTTACTTTATCCTACACAGATAGTGACAAGGACAAGGAGTTCCTGAAATGAAGTGTAAGGGTTTAACTCTGTTGCAAAGATCACCATTTATAGTTACCCTTATGCAGAAACATGTACTGATACTCAGTTCCCTTCTTATCATTCCTCAGAGCTTTTCACACTCCAGTTTCCACAAATGCAATTGTTTTGGTGCAATAAGGTTTAGAAAACCACTGTTGCATGGTTATATTCTTCTGCACTGGACAAGACAGTACCTATTTTTACAAACGTGCTGGATTACAAAACCTGTCACAAGTAAGGGAAGATCTTGTATTTTTTGGGCTTTTTAAAGTTGGTATTTTAAAATTTCAGGGAATCCTAAATTCAATACAAATGCTCAACAAGTGTTTTAGTATTTATGAGTTAGATATTTAAAATTTAGTCATGATTTAGGTGGTAGGTCTGTAACAAGATTTAATCCATCCAAATTATGAACTTGGAGAGTGTAAATTGTCTTAGAAACCTACATTTTCAATAGAGCATGAAATTTAGCTCACCAACTTGCATAAAAAAAATTAGTATTAATTTAATCGATATAGGAAATCTAAATATCACAGAATAGTTTCAGGTAACTAAAAACTCAGTCATTCAGCTTAGATTAGTTTTAAGTGATTTGTAAGTAGAAAATGAAGTAGATGCAGAAAACTTTAAAATTAGTGTCTATTCAGTAAGGATGTTTTAGTGCACAACTTGTAATTGCTTGCTATTTGTAATTTGAAAAAAAAAAAACCAAACACAGGTCAAGTCAAAGTAAAATTTAGCATGTAAGCCTATTTTCTGCTCATATTAAACATAAACTTGAATGCACTCTTATTTGTCTATAACATAACCATTGGAATGTACAGCATTTAGTATATGCTCACAGGAAATCTGTAGACTTGAAGAAAAGGGAAATTTAATAAGCTGCATCTGTAATGAAAAGAAAAATGGTTTTACCCTGAACTGATGAATGGTTTTGACATTTTGGATACTTCAAATCTAGTTCTTTACATCATTTGTTTTCTGTGTTTTATTTTTGGGTTTTTTTTTTATTTTCCTTATATAATGCTCCTGAAAACAGTTACATTTGCCACTTGAGCACAGAAATTAACTTCCCCTAATGATTTAATCACATATGTGTTTAGTATCAGACCACTTGGTCTAAATATTTTAATGTATTTAAAATCCATAAATAATTTAATCATACAACAGATGTTATCTTTTGTATATCCATATAATCTGTGTGTATATAGGCAGTGGATTTGCCAGGACAATTAGACTTCAGAACCTTCTACCTATGTGATACGTACAGTCACAGAAAAATCCTTAGTTTTGACATTGTAAAAGATTTATTTCTAATCTTTTAAATCCACAATGCTGTAATATTTTTTTCTCATTCTGACTGACAGAGTATATTTTCATGTTTTCTCTAAAACCTCTTCTAATGTTGGGCTGCTTCAAGCTGTTGTAAAATAGCAAATCATATTGCTTACGTCAGCACGTCCATTCCCAAAAGAAGATATGAATATTATCCAATGCAAAAATACTATTATTTCTTGCATATTGAACTCAAATAAGTTTACTATATGCTATATAAATAATATCTTCATTTTTTTATGGCCGGATACCAGAGATCTAGTGGTGAGGTTTCTGTTCATTATAATGTTGTCATTTTGCTATCATCACAGATAACCATTACTTGTATTAATATAGTGAATTTTGCTTAGGTCTAAAACTCTGCATTAACATCCTAGTGGGAAGAAAAAGAAAGAAATTGGCAGCTTCTTTGGTTTATTTTTTAATTTATTTAAAAGGAATATTTCAAATTTTCATAAAACGGTGTGAGATCAAAAGTTGTAACTTACTCCTTTGATGTAAGTACAGATAACTCCTTGGGTGTATTAGAAGGGGTGTGGTTAGTAGGTCAAGAGAAGTCCTTCTCTCTATCTACTCTATCCTGGTGAGACTGCACCTGGAATATTGTCCCCAGTTCTGGCCCCTCAGTTCAAGAAGGATATAGAACTCCTTGAAAGAGTCCAGCACAGGTCCACCAAGGTGATTAAGGGAGTGGAACACCTTCCCTATGAGGAGAGGCTGAGGGAGCTGGGCCTCTTTAGCCTGGAGGAGATTGAGGGGTGACGTTACTAATGTTTATAAATATGTTAAAGGCAAGAGCCAGGAGGATGGAGCCAGACTTTTCTCAGTGATGGCCAGACATAGGACAAGGGTCAACAGGTGCAAGCTGGAGCACAGGAAGTTCAATATGATTGTAAAGAAGAACTTTTTCACTGTGAGGGTGACGGAGCACTGGAACAGGCTGCCCAGAGAGGTTGTAGAGTCTTCTTCTCTGGAGACATTCAAACCTGCCTGGATGCATTCCTGTGTGATGGACTATATGATCTTTCAGGGTCCCTTCCAACTCCTAACATTCTGTGATTCTGTTATTCTGTGAACTCCAACTATCTATTGTACCATTCTTCAATAATTATTCTCAGTTGATTTTGTGCCCAGAAATCTCTTCCAGATTGTCTAACCAGATTGGTGATCAAATTTAAAAGACTGGTACAATGTGTGTGGAGTAATGAGACTTTTGTTAACTTCAGTGGAAGTGCCACTACTATGATATCTTTATTCTGAATCAGTGATCTAAACATAACAATATTTTTTGCAAAATATGTTTCTGAAGTTTTATTGACCATAGAGTTTTCCTTAATATTTTCTTTCATCTTGGCTTTAGACACTCAAGACTAAGATAGCATTGTCTTCCATAACAGCAATGAAAACACCTGGCAGATTATTTGTAATTCTAATCAGTTTTTAAACTATTGGCCTTCATTACACAGCCCACAGAGTGCTTGTGGCCCACAACATGTATAATTGTAACCCACCATAAATTAGTAGCATGGCCTCTATAATTTAGTGTTGCAGAAGCTATTGTTTATCCAAAAGAATGTTGTTCTTGTGAAAAGATGAGTTACTTCTAATATGTATACTAATTACTGAAAATTATTATATGACAATTGGATGTCCTCAGCTATTCATAACAAAGAAATACTGTCAAGTTGTCAGCTCATAAACCTAATCCTTGGAGCTGAGGCACCGGCAATAAGTAAGCCTATGTTTTGAATAGAAGTTGAGTTTCTCTAAAGCTGTACTTTTTATTTCTGTTTCAGTTCCCTTTTCTGATCTAGTGCATGAAAATGAGTATGGTTAATAAGAACTTCTGCTAATTTAAAACTATTGGTGCAATTGTATTGAGTAAAGACCCGGAGATAACACTTACTAAAGCACTATCAGTAACAACTGAAAAGATTGTCAGCTGTCCCTAATGGCAGATTTTCTTCAGTTGTAGAAATTTCTCAGTATTCATGCATCTCCCTAGCAGTGGAAGATATTTTCAGCTGCGATGAGGATAATTAGTAAATACTTCTGCTTAACATATGTATGCATGACCACTCTGAGCTACCACAGATGTGACAAAGATCTTGAGAGTATAAATCTGATGTATTTTTTTGTGACTGATGTCAGTTGGTAGCGGTATGCAATTAAGACAGAATATTAATTTTAAACCAAAATTACAGTAGTGTCAATTTGCTGTGCCAATTGGCTTTCAAGTTTTGCAGCAGAATGTAGATTTGTTTTATGGGTAGGTGCTTTAGGCTGTTTTAAATATTCTAATTGTTGATTTGAGAAGGGGATAGCAAAGCTGCCCTTTTGACTTCAGTGACATTTCCCCAGAGAGCTTAAGCAAGAATGAGAACTGTTTAATATTTGAAAGCCAAAATATAACTCCCTTGCTTAATTTTGACCTGTGTCATTTCTTTATTACAGTAATGTAGTGGTAGCCAATTTAAGAGAGGAAGTGAGTTAGTTTATGGGGAAGGATCCTGCATTCCCACCCTTTTACGTGCATAAGTAGATTAATTCATGAGTGAAATTCAGAATGCTTGCTGTATCATTGCATGTTCACCAACTAGAAGTTGCAGGGGGTAAGTAGGCTGTCAGATCACTTCATGTCGCCTACATCCCCACACTTAAGGAGCATATGAAGCCGGTGTTAGTAGGAAAGTGCCATGTTGCCAGAGTGGTGTTAAAAAGTATTTGCAGTCAGGGAGAAGGATGTGACCCCAGGCTTAAAATCATGTAATCATAGAATCACAGAATGGTTTGGGTTAGAAGGAACTTTAGAGATCATCTTGTTCCAACCCCATGTCCCTGTTATGGGCAAGGACACCTCCCACTAGACCACGACTTACAGGACTCATTCAGGTTTGAAAAGACCTTGGGAGCTCTGAAGTCCAACCAACTGTTCAAAACAGGTCAACACTGAATTCAAATCCAAATTGCTTCTCCCTGGACCTTGTTTTCTTCTGCATATTCATGAATGTCAATTTTTAACTTTAAAAAAACCCCAACCTTCTCTTTTCCTGTGTCACAGGACAATGTGCATTTGGTACAGTCATAAAACCCCAAGGATGTTAACTAGACAAGTTAATTTTTGTTACTTACATTGTCATATAGCTGGATTTATCTGGAGGTGCTAAAAACTTTGCTTAAATTAAAGTAGCAAGGATATTTTAAAAACTGGCTTGGACATTACATATTATATAACATTTGATACTATGCTGTATATAGCTCCAGATAAATAAAACTAAAATAATGTGTTCCTGATTTGTCTTATTGTTATGCTGTTTATTTTTTGTTATTGCTTGGCAAAGTTAAAAAATATTACTATTATGTGTAGTAGTATTTTTTCAGACTTTTAATAAATGCTGAAATTAAATTCCTGAGAGTTTTTTTATATTGTCCAGTATTTAAAATAATTAGTATTTTGCATTAACTTTTTAGAGGACAGATATGTAAAGTAAGACAAACTTGGGAAAGCAAAATAAAATCACAAATGACATTTAGTGGGAAAACCATGAAAGGGAATTGTCTTTAATTAGTTCACAGTTGGAGATGTGTTCATACTGCTTATTTTAGTTAAGTCTTTCATTGGGGAGAAAAAGAACTATTTAACTTTCAGGATCCTTGGAGGGGAGAGGGCCTTGAAACACTGTTTATATTTATCAGATGTGCCTTCCAAAATACTCTGTATTTTTTTCTGTAGCCACACTATGCTACCTAAAAATATGTAAGTTGTTATTTTTAATCTATAAAGCTTATGATTTTTGTTGAAATAATTTTGGATTATTGTAAAAAACAGTGCTATGGGAGAGAACTTTAATGTCCATACCTCTTTGCTGTTACACTGGGAAACAAAGGTTTTATAGCATTGGAACCTATGTTCTTGGCTTGGCAGTGGCTTGGAGTATTTGCTTCTAGCTCAGCACATTCTAAGACATCCATCCTTAAAATCAGCTGTTGAAGCTGCCTGTATTGTCTAACAAATAGTATATCTCTGTATCTATACAGGCAGCGATACTTTGCTCCAAAACAGAGTTTCTCTCTATCTTGCATGAGTTCAAGCCCAATACCTCATCCAAAATGCCAAACACTCATTTCCTGGTAGCTGTCTTACACATCTCTGCATTCAATAGTGGGAAACTCAGAAGCCAACATCACCAGTTCTTTCCTCTAATAGCTGGGAAAGGAGTTTGTATTGTTTTGTTTTCAATCTACTCTTCACTTTACTTTTACACAAATGCTTTTTTTTTAAGCAGAGATTTTTATTTTGCTCTGATAGTAAACTTATGAGGGTGTGGTAGGGCAGAATTAACTGAAGACTGATGTAGATGGATTGAAGTTCTGAATAGTAGCATTTGAAAAATACACTATTAGAAAACTTGCTTTGTTAGTCAGGAGCTGGCAAGTGTGGTAGAATGTGCTGTTGTGATAAATACGTGCACGCCATAGTAGCCAGGTGTTAATTACTCACAGTAGTAAGTTTCTTCAGTTGCTTTTAAATATCTCCATTATATTGCTGGTATGAAGTTGAAAAACTTGTTCCATTTTCCCACTCCTTTTTGCTAAATTCAACCCTGGTCACGTTTTAGAATAGAGGATGTGTGCCCCTGTAAATAGATATTTACTTGTCTGCTGAGAACAAAATGTTGCTTTGTTCAGTGTGCCTTCCCTAAAACTACCCAAGATGATAAGCAGGTTACTAAGATAGAAGTTATTCTAATTCTGCTTCACTGACAGATGTCCCTCAGAGAGAGGGACTGGAGATGACTAGCAAACTAAAAGTGTGGAAAGTCTGATTTTTAATTCTGACATGTGACTTCATAACATGAATTTTAAAGTCACTTTAATTTTTTATTATGCTTTCTTATCTAATCCTTCCTCTCCTGGTGTTTTTTAAGATTTATTATTATTTTGAAAAGATTTTTTTTTAAAAAAAGGTTATTCTTTTATCCGTCGTGGATCATTTTTGTTTTTTCAGTGAGGATCCTATGGATCTGTCAGGAGTGAGAAATATTTCTAGTAAATATGAACATCTATATTGTACCTACAATTCTAGGTATGACATGCAAGCTCTCTGAAGAATTTTATTGGTCTTTCCCTTTGTTGTAACCAATTTTGATATTATTTTTGATACAAACGAATGTGGAAACACAGTCTACATATGAAGGCAAGGTTTAATACTAATATTCTATCTTGGCAGCAGCGATAAAAACTGGGAGGCTATGCCTCATTGTTTAGTGACAAAATTAATGACCATTATTATCCATCTTCCTCTTCACCTTTCTTTGTACCTACATCTTGAGTACTGTGAACTAAAAATTAAACTTAAAAATTAGACATTACATACAGTCATGAAAGAATAATTTCTAACAAGTTCTGGATTGTGATTTTAACATATTAGACATTTAGTTTGATTTTTTTATATATATTAAAAGGATACTTGATCAGGGGGAGAAAAACAGCACCTATATCTCTCATGATGGGACAGATGAGATTTCGACTGTCTAAATTATTGATATCACTAGTTTTGTGGATAGCCAGAAGTCCATGGTGTCAACGTTCATAGGAATTAACCAAGGTTAATAAATACTTTCACTTTTAGTAACTTCAAAAAATTGTATTTCTTTCTTTAGTCTGTACATCACTATGGAATAGATTCATTCAAGAATCTCACTTTCAACTTTAATTGAGTAGCTCAAAGTGGGTAGAGGTCATGATACCACTACTGTTAAGAAAAATCCATGTTTAGTTAGAGGTCCTTTTCGATTCTTTGATGTGTAAAAAGCTGTGTTACTTTTGTTCTCAAGAATCCTATGATGTCTTGTTCTAAATTCATCAACATAAAAATGAATTACCTGATGCCTGTTAGACTATGGTGTATTTGAACTTTCATATAAATGTATTGTGTCATCTTAAACTATGCTTTCACTGATTTGGTTTTATCTTTATCATCCATTTTTTTACTTAATGGTAAGAATTGGAGACTCAGTGTTGGAAAGACGAAGGTAGATGAAGGTAGTGGCAACTGAAGAAGAAAACTGTTGTGAAAAAAGACAGGAAATGTAATAAAAAGTTTATCATTTTGCCTTCTTACAGTTAGACTGCAGCTATTTGATGGGCTAGCACAGAGCATAGAAGGTACCTTGTTTACAAATTCTGAACAATGTGTACTCAAAATTAAATGAGTGTGGGGCATGTGGGGGGATATTTTCAGTGCCTAGCATGGGACAGAGAGGGTTAGTCAATCACATTTTATCAAGATTCTCAAGATTGCTTCAAAGCAAATATTTTTACTCATGCTCTTATCTATCTTTCAAAGGAGTCTATTCTTTTTATGGATTCTAAAAGCATTTTAAAGGGACTAAACTTCTGAGTTATAATGTTAAACATTATGAGTGTTCTTG
The DNA here is from genome assembly GCF_964237585.1 of Gallinula chloropus. Taxonomy (NCBI): domain Eukaryota; kingdom Metazoa; phylum Chordata; class Aves; order Gruiformes; family Rallidae; genus Gallinula; species Gallinula chloropus. The sequence goes on from NC_140086.1 coordinate 46,697,643, forward strand.
CAAATACTAAATGCTCTTTTGACTATCCTAAAAAGTCAGTAAATTGTAGCTATGCCCACATGTGGAAAATTCCCAGAGAATCCTAAAACACAAGGCAGTCTTTTATGGAAGCTATTTGAATAAATAGAATGAACAGACATTGTGTGTTCATGTGGTTCAAGCAGCATCTACATATGTACGGTTGTGCAGTCCATGGCCAGAATCTCAATCTACAATGAGTTCTCTACCCAATTTTTCTCTTAGTTTTCTCAGGCTAGGCATGAATTCCCTCTTCTACAAGATTTAAGCAGCATAAAGAGGAGCACAGAACCAAAAGTCAGGACAAATTTCTTCTTTCTCTGATACTGGTTTTCCCTGGCCTGTTGCAAGTAATTTGGGTGTACATACTGTTATTAAAATTACCAGAGTGTTAAGGAGGTGTCATATAAATTGAGCAGTTCAAATACCATATCTATTTTCTGTCATTTTAGATATCTTGATAGAGTGTAGTGAACTACTAGGAACAGGAAAATTACTTTTGTATTAATATGGTATTTTTATACCAGTTGTTTCTCAAGCTATATGATTTTTGAAGTCTTGTAATAAAGGAGAGGAGGTTTTGATTTACAAAGAATGTATTAGGAAACAATGAATACTGAAAACCCCTTTCCTGATGCACTTGTATTAGATGCTAAATATGAGTCAAAATTGGGCTGCCTATCTGGGAAAAAACCAAAAGCAAGCAACCAACCAAACAAAAAACTTTAAACATAATTTTGTGGTTTTACTAATGCAAAAGAACTCTTTGTACAGAAAAGAATCAAAGGAAATAGAATTAAACACATACATGATACTATCTCCAAATGTGCTAGAGGGAAGATGGAACATTTGGTAACCAATTTACATTTTAGGGTTCATTTGTGTTCACTGACTGCATTTAAAAAAAAAAAACAAAAACCACCAAAAAAGAGAGAGAGATCTAAATAAAGAAACTTAATCAAACAAATAGGTTGATTTGCTAGAATATTACTTTGATAGGACAAGTGCTTGTTTGAGCTTATCCACAAGACTCAAAAAATAATTATATTCTGATTGAATGTCATGGACTCTTAGAATGTGTGAGGTTGGAAGGGACCTTTAAAGGTCATCTAGTCCAACCCCTGCAGTAAACAGGGACATCACTAATGAGGTTTCTCAGATCCCCATCAAGCCCCTGACCCTGAATATCTCCAGGGATAGTTGCCCTCTCTGGGCAGCCTGTTCCAGTGATCTACCACCCTCATGTCCTGAGGTGGAAGTTAAGAGCAGAATGAAAGTTGGGGGGGGTTGGACTCGATGATCTCTTGAGGTCCCTTCCAATCCCTACAATTCTGTGAAAGTTCCAGGTAGATGCTAATAATGTTATTTTTTGTATCTTTGTTTCCACTTCTGTTACCAATTACTCCACTCTGTGCTTTCCTGGGACAAGGTGATTTTGTCCTTTATGTTTGTCTAGTAATAATTGAGGTTATGTAGTGATCTATCAAACCCCACATACTTGATTTCTGTTAGAAAATTGAGCCATGTGCAGGGCTGATTAATGTACTTTTATACTCCTTATGATGCAACATGCATTGTGGAATTCTTGCAGATAGGTTGCGTGTTTTTCAGGAGGAAAGCTGATTCCAGCACCAGCACAGTCAGGTGCTACATGCAAAGACTGCTTAAAAGAGTCTTTGTTTGCAGATGAAAGCAATGTTCCTTGGGCAAATAGCAGGCAGTGGGAACATGGCTTCTGTCTGTGTAAATAGGGCTATTAATAACTTTTAAACTGTGATAGACAAAGAAATAAGATTATAATGCACATGTCTAAGAATCTTAGCCAAAAAAGAGGATGAAAAAAATATTCTGGTATGTAACAGATACTATTGAAATAATTTTGAGACAGTGTTAGTAAAAGTGGTTTGTTTCTGAGAGTGATCCTTATGGCATAACTTCTCCTGTATTTGCTTCATTGTTATTAACATATTTTGTTTGACAATATGAGGAAAATGTAAATTGCTTGAGTGGACTAATTAGAAAGGACATTTTTATTAAGATTTCTTAAAATAAACAGTAACTGTGATATTGTCAGAAAGACAGATTTCCTCTATTGCCTGCTAAGGGTCTGGTTCCCAGACAACTCACTAGTCTCTATCAAAATAATGTGACTGCTTGTCTCTTTCTCACTATTACATCCTCTGCAGGAGATGATCAAAACACTTAGTTTGGAACTGCTTGTACCAGATTGGTTTAATGATTCTGAGATTTTAGTCTTGTCATTTCTCCATCCAAACCCCAAACCTTCAACTTTGATAGACCTGATTTACTGTACGTAGCTTAGCTACAAAACATAGTGTTAGCGAGACATCCAGTGATAGTTCCTGGTCAGTCATAACTCTTTCAAGAGGAAAACTTAGGTTCTGTAATGGAAGAAGATTTTCTTTGAGATGTTGATTAAAGCCTTGCTTCGGTGATCCTCTAATCTCGGACTTTTTGTTGTCACTTGGACTTCTGAACTCTGTTTTGTGGAAGTGTTGTAGGCAACAATGCCTACAGATGAGTTAATACTACAAAGTTTTTTTTAGTATTTCTGCATATAAAAATGCAACATTTAAATGACATTGATTAGCTAATGCTGTGGAACTGTCATGTTTAACTTGAATTCAGTGCTTACAAAAATCTATGAATATTGCCTTTTGATCATGAGGAGATGTTTTTGCATTGTCTACTTAAGCATTTCTTTTATATTTTTCCTTTTTTCCTTTTTTTGGCAGCTGTGACAACTGAAAAAACATTATTAGTTTTATTAGTAAAATTGTTTCAGAAAGGATTCACATATATTAAAATACATTCTTGGGGTAGAATTCATATTCAGTGAGTGACAGTGTCTACTAATGAATGAAGGGGAACCATTAACAGGCTTGAAGAAGCTCCTAAGATTTTCTCAATGTATATAAATACAGTCAGAACACATACATTTTCAACAGAAACCATAAAAGAATTATTGCTGATTTGATTCATTATTTAGAATTCAGTGAGGATTCATGTTTTTACTTCTGTATAGATTCTGTTCCAGTGTAAATGCCATATATAGCTAAATACATCTGTTATTAATTTACATATTTTTGAACCGGCACATTGAGATAACCTGGTCTTGCTTTAATAAGTAAAAGGTAAGGGAAGGTAATAGGGTTGGGATATAAAGGAGGTTTCTTTCCCCTCCCTTCTCCATTTTCCCTTTCAATTGAGAAATTCAAATGTTCTAAGATTTGAATGAATTAGGTTAGTAGTTACATTTCAAAAAAGTCTCAAGTTGTCATAGAATGGTTTGGGTTGGAAGGTACCTCAAAGGTCATCTCACTCCAACTTGCCTGCCATTGGCAGGTACACCCTCCACTAGACTAGGTTGTCCAAAGCACCATCCAACCAATGTAGCTAATCTAAATCTACCCTCTTTTAGTTTAAACCCACTTGTCCTATTACTACATGCTACTGTAAATAGTACCTCTTCAGATTTCTTGTAAACTCTCTTTAGTTACTGGAGGGCTGCAGTAACATCTCCCTACAACCTTCTCTTCTGCAGGCTGAATAATCATAATGCCCTCAGCTTGTCTTTGCAACACAGGTGCTCCAGCCCTCAGTCAGAACTGCTCCCATTCAATTGACATTTACATAAACTGCAATTGTTCGTTCTGCCTTGAAGTTCTGCTCACACATAATTGTTTTCATTACTGTAACAGGAGACTCAACTTGCCAGACCTTTGATTTAGAACAGTCTACACCTTTTTCTTAGGGTGAGGAGACTTTCCAAAGCTTGAAACGTTGGTATCCTGTCCTAATGGAGCAGTGGTGTAGGTAAGGCTACGGGTAATGCATCTGAGAGTGAGAGACTTCACTTTCCAATAGTTGGCACAGGTTTTGAATCTACTATGTGACTTCCCATCCAACATATCAGAGGATTATCTGGTGCTCAAAATGATCCTGTAAGAGCTATTTCCAGATTTTCTGGATCTCAGTTTAAAGTCTTCCCTAAACTCCTCTGAACTTGTTAGGCTACACTGAACAGATTTCTAGGTTCATTTCATAGTTGGACCTTAATGAGAGGGATTGTTGTTTTTTGAAGTGGCAGTTGGAAATCACTGGTGATATACATATCCAGCACCTGTTTCACCTCTTTAATTTCACAATGTATAAGATCCACTGAAATTTCCATAACTTCCAAAGTATTTATCCAAAGCACATTCCACTCCATTAGACAATCTTTATTTACCTTTTTTCTCTTGATACAAGAATCAGATCATTCCTTTAGTGGAAAGCTTGTTTTAAAACCCTCAGGACTAGCCCTGGTTAGATAACATGTAGTATCTGATATGCTATATATAGCTGCCAGGGCCAACTTTGCCAACACCTTGCTTCTGTGCCATTGCAGCAACTTCTTCCTTCCATCAACATAATGCAAACAGAACAACAAAACCTCAATTTTACTGAGATTTCAAGGAAAATGGAAGCAAGCAAGCAAGCAAACAAAGCAATCGCTAATCAGTTCTCCTGGGCAGACCAGTGCCCAGCCAGTTCCAAGCAAAAGCTGGCTACCTACCAACTCTCCTCTCCATTCAATTGCTGATTGTGACATCATATGGCATGGAATATATCTCTGGTTAGTTCAAGTCATCTGCCTGATTGTGTCACCTCCCAACTTCTTGCTCACCCCAAATCTATTTACTGGGGGGAGGAAGTTTTGTTCACAAATCTGAACCACAGCACCATAGGAGCTGCTATGAAGAAATTTACCTCCATCCCAGCCAACACAGTATGAAGTTGCTACTAAGTAATGGGCACTGCTAAATATGCATGATGAGAAAGGTGGAACAAAACCCAGGAGTGAGCTTTGGATATTGTATTTTAAATGGAAAGGAAAGTCTATAGGAAAGAATACACATATGTCCCAGATATCTGCCAGAAATCAATTTCTTCATTCCTTTTCCCTCACTCTATAAATAATTTCTATGTTTTGTATGGAAAAAGCTGGTATGTGGGTATCTACATGAAATCTTTTGTTGAAGACCACTACTTTGTAAGAAGTCAGTTGTTCTTATCTCCTGGATATGTGGGTGGTTTTAAGCCATTTTTTAAGGTAGTAAGCACTGGAAATGTGTGTTCATTATGAACTTAAGCAGAAATGATAAATATTTACAGTTTTCAGTCCCTTTTTGGTGGCTGTCAGGCCTCACTTTTACTAAAAATGGAAGGTCTCTGGTAATGTGATCTTTTAAAAGACATGAGATATCCAGGTAAAAATATTAACTGTGTAGAGCTGTGTATTATTATAAATTATTATTGATCTTGAATGCAGGAATTAACCAAAGAATTGTAATTACATTGCTTAGGAGATATTGCCAGGGTTGTTGGGGTTTTTTAGTTTAAATGGACAGAAGTATGTATACATTTATCTACTACCCTAGAAAAAAATAATAAACATTTTCCTTCAATCTTTAGGGAAACATCCAAATCTTTAAATTTTATTTTTCACAGCATGACTTTTTATAAATGGTTACACACTTGAAATAGATTTTATTTATATGTTATGTCTATATGAACTTTAAAAAAAATAAATCTTCTACTATTGACAATTTTCAAATACCTTATATCTATAGAGGAAAATTCAGACTACTTTCTGCTTTTTTACTAGAATATTCTTTCAAAAGAAAACCAGAAATCCTAGCAGCACCTTTGAAAATAGGCTTTTGTAATTTACTCATGAACTACATACACTGACAGACCTGTCATCTGCTATTGTGTAGATGTATTTGTAATAACTAGAATTAAGAACATATGAGTGAGATTATATAGCTTAAACACTAAGAGCAGTTTTTTATTGTTTTTTTGAATTTATAATCCAAATCCTAACACATTATTAATGTTCATCAAGCCAGTTAATTTTGGCAGATTTTTTCAATATTCTGTGTCACTATGAAAGAATTGATGAAACTGAAGAAACTAAAAATTTTCATTATTTTATAGTGAATATGTTATTATATTGAAATTTTTGTAATGGGACCTTATCCAAATTGTAGTCTTAACAGATGGGATCTTGTTGGGGTTCCACATATTTAGTTATTTAGGACTTTAGTAAACAGTGATTTTATCCAGTCTGTGATTGGAACAGATGTGATCTTATCAGGGTTCCACTTTTTTTCAGGAGCATAAAATTGCCATGATTTGCTGTACAGTGCTATAGTTTACTTTTTGTGCTTTTAGAACCGGAGTCCTTTTTAGCCAGAATTTGCCCTTGGGTCCTAAAAACATCATAATAGGGAGTTAATGTTTTATTCTCTATTAATCCCATTAAATCCTTTTAATATTAGAGCATGTGTTGCTTTATAGCATTAACTAGTGTCTTGCACTCAACAGTATTTTCACAGTTTATGACACTGCTTAGGGCATTAACAAACAGCTGTTTGAATTAAATGAGCAGTTAAGGACCCTGTTCATTAACTCAAAAGTTTCATGTATTTTTAATTCCTTAAATCTAATGGTATTATCACCCTCCAAGAAATCTATCTTTGATTATAATTTGCTGTGACCAGTATCAGTTTGGGTGAGATGAGAGAGGTTATTTTTGACTATAAACTCTATCAGTGGTGAACATCTCCAGTGAATCTGAACTGTCTTCTAACAGTTTTAATCTTTTGGGATATAAAACTTTTAAAGTTGTTTACAGCAGTTGTGTTAAGATTTCTTCCAATTTTGTTTACTGATGACTTCATTTAGCTAATGTAAAGAGGCAGTTGGAACAGAATTATTTGCATTTGAAATGGTGCTATCAGAGGTTTCTGACTGACTCATTTAAAAAAAAAAAGAAAAAGAAAATTGTATTTGGACAGTGACAGAGTATCTAATGGAGTCCTGTGTATCAAGCATACATAGGCATTTCATACATTACACAAGATTTAGATTTTTGTCTTTATTCTACTTAAAGTATATGTGGTTTAACTTTTCATTGTAATATAGATTCCATGTGTTCTTTTAATGAGACAACAACGATATTTGAACTGAGGGAAATATGTCATTGTGTGGCTTCAATTAGGAAAAAAATCCCTTTTGTTTTAAACGCCTGTGTTTGTATATACACATGCACATATATACTCAAAATTAATATTGTTTTAGGACATGCTTGTAGTGTCTTTAGAGTTACATACTTAAGCTCAAATTCTGCATGATCAATAGATGATTCATATCTGCTAATTTAAACATGTGCCTAGAGGTCTGTGGGAGTTGACACAGTTTTGTCAACCTTTTTATACTTCTAATTCTTTAAAATATTCTCAAATTGTTTAGCTTCACAAAAACAAAAATTACTAATCAAACCTTCACTGAAAAGAAAATTATTCAAACAGGCAACAATTCGCTCTCACTTTTAATATTATTTTATTATTTACCTACTCCTCAGTTCAGAGTGCCTTTAATACATGCCCAGTTTTAAGCATGATGAGGCTTTCTAACAGAGATTAATGGTATTGTTCAGTTTAGTATGTATGTAGATCCAAGGATATTTTAAACACTTACTTTCTCACTGGGGCAACAAATTGAGACACCAGTGACACACTGGCCCAGGTTGCCCAGAGAAGCTGTGGCTGTTCGCTCCCTGGGAGTGTTCAAGGCCAGGCGGATGGGGCTTTGGGAAACCTGGTCTAGTGGAGGGTGTCCCTGCCCATGGCAGGGGGGTGGAACTAGATGGTCTTTGAAGTTCCTTCAAACCCAAAACTTTGGTTCCATATTTGTCTGTACTATCTGCAACAGCTGAACAGTGCCATTTTTTGAAAATGCTGAAACAACCAAGACTGTGTACCACTCAATTATGCATCTTCTCTTCTTATCAACTCCTCCAATTCCAGTATTTGAGTTTACTGCTTTAAATCTGACTGTTCACCTTAAACTCTACAGAAAAATAATTTTACTTACAATAATGTTTCTATAAGTATCCTTAGGATAACTATCCGTAGTAAGTGTCCTCTGGCTACATATATTTTAAACTTGAAAAGAACTATCATTATCCTTTCTGTGTTATTGTTCAATCCTTGTTAAGTGTACTTCTCCTCAAGAGTGTTCTCAGAACATTTGGATGCAGATTCAAGGTGGTCTTTCTAATATCTAAATCACTTCATGTAGTTACAAGTGCAGATTTCAGCCAGGAAGGCCAGGATAGTCACAGAGAGTGAAGGACCATCCAAGGGATCTTGTCATGACAAGGAGATAAACAATGAATAAACTGTATATAACACAAAACAGTTGACTCCATCTTAACCCTTGAGTATTGGTTGTGGATTTTTTCATACTGTATAAATAATAGCAGACCATGTCATAAAATAAAGTAAGACTTCATGTTCTTAAAAGGAATTAATATGATGATTTTGGAATATGAAAATTTGCCTTCAATCTTTACATACGTCTAGAAGAGCAATGGGGGTATCTAGATATGTTCCTGGCCTCAGATAGAATCATAGAATGGTTTTGTTTTAAAGATCACCTAGCTCCAACCCCCTGCCATGGGCAGGGACACCCTCCACTAGACCAGGTTGCCCAAAGCCCCATCAATCTGGCCTTGAACACTGCCAGGGAGGGGGCAGCCACAGTTTCTCATGGTAACCTGTGCCAGGGCCTCACCACCCTCACAGGGAAGAATTTTTTCCTCATGTCTAATGTAAACCTACCCTCTTTTAGTTTAAACTCATCACCCCTTAATAAATCTTTACTCTGCACATGCAAGCTAGGATGTTCCAGTATTGTTTTAATTCAAAGTCAAATTAATGATGCCGTGTTGCCAGGCAGACCTCCGTATGCCTTTTCTCCCTTTCCTTTCCTCATTAGAATGGATAGCATGTGGAGAAACACTGATAATTCTAGTTACCCATTCCTGTGAAAACTCCCATGCACTCAATTCACATTATAGTTGGGAAGGCCAGCCAGAAGTTAGACATAGTTTCAGCTTGTCTAGGTCTCTCAAAAGTTTTTGAAATCAAACAATTTATTTGGAATAAGATTTTCAGGATGTACTTACAAAAAAAAATCTACTTACCTAGTACATTAAAAGATTTGACTGAGACTTACACATAAAGCACACAGTTTCAGCCTTTCATCCACATCAGTATGATGGATTCTTGAAATTCAAAACTGCTGGGTATCAAGTGATGACTATCTAAAAGATGTTTACATCTTAAAGTGTGTACACAGAGGAGGTGGGGTTGAATCCTTCACTCAGGATCACAATTACTGTGTAGTCTTTAAACTTTAGGAAAAGATTAGGCGAATGCTATAAACAGAATTTATTTATTACAAAATAAATGTTTCTTAGAAATATAGTTATTGAATATCACCATTTTCTCTTTAGATGGAATAAGGAAAAGTCATGTAAACAAAAGGTCTCTTTGCTGAGACCTATTAGACATATTCACCAAAAAACTTGAAGGAAGAGAGAAAATCATTCTCTCATCACTGGCATCACTATGATATACTAGATCTAGTCACCATGAATAGAATATTACAGACTGGAAATAGGAAATTCACAATGAAGAAAAGATAGATCTTCCATGAAGTCCAGAAAGTTGATCATCTTAAACAATAGAATCGAGGCAAGTGCAGTTTTAAAAGTACATTGATCATGGGAGAAGATGGAGACACTAAATTGCAAGCCTTCTAAAGCAGCTGAGATATCCACAACCTTGATTGATATGTGTAATCTAGAATTGCTGGCTCGAGACAAGTTTCATCTTTTCTTTCTTTTTTTTTTCCTTAAGAGCAGCACTTTTCTCTCCATCTAGAATTTTTGTCTAGAATTATAACTTTCCAGCCAGTATCAGATTCTTTTTGAGACTCACCCATGAGTTGATCTCCATGTTTTTCTATTTACTGTAGTGGTTTTTTGAGATAATCATTACTTTCAGCTATAAGAAGTGAATTGAAAATTATTTCCCTGAAATACTGATAGCTATAATCATAAAGAAAATTGCAAAAGTGTATTCATAGCAAGCAAATTTTGTGTAGGCAGATCTCTTAAAAAAGACCCTTCAAAAGAAAAGGTCAAACTGGCTCTTATAAGAGACTGAAAAAGATACAAGATTCAACAGTGTTCATGTCCTTATTTCATGTTGTTTAATAACTTTAAACTTTAAATTTAAAGTTCTACTCTAGGAGGAGAACAATTAAAGTCTGTAACAGAAAATTTATCCTCTATTGCAAATACGACTATGTGCACTTAATGAGACTTGCAGGTAGAATATGCTGACAAAATCAGTGCCTGGCATCCATTCTGACTCAAACATTGGATTTCCAATCTGTCTCTGTCACATATTTCTCATGTAAAGCTATTATCAGTTAGAAAAAATGGTGGGTCTAAATGTCCACTCCACCTTCCAACTGCATTGGAAGAATAATTGCAAGAAGACTTTCTAGATTTCAAGAAAGACTGCAAGAACAATTTTTGGATTTCATGCAAAGAATAATTACTCTTTTTTTGGCCATGTTGACTGCAAATAAGCACAATTTCAGTACTGGGTCAAACCTGGACCAGAAAACAGCTTGTTTTAGGAGCAAGTCTAGCCCTTCCTACATGTCAGTAAGACACAAATTCTTTGTAGTGACACAGCTCTCTTAAAAAAATATGTATCTTTCCTGCTAATAATTTGCTTGTATTTTAAAAACTTACGCTTTCAAAGTAATAATTTAAAAATCTACATCCCTGTCTATCCTTTCATAAGGACACATGTCCTGTTATCAGTTGTATCACTAAAAACACTTAAAATTTTATTTGGATAATACAAGTCATCCAGCATCAATCTTGAGGCCAGGGTAGTTCTTCATACCACAAGAGTACTTGTAACTATTGCTCGTGGGAAATCATTCTTTCTTCATCTTAGCTGTGCATAGAACTGGTCAGTTGATTTGGTATCTTTGCGCTGATGCTTGTGCTGGGACATCAATTCTGTACTCATTGTTTACTTTATCAGATTCCCTGATAATGCATGCTATTCCCCTCAAAATGGGTGAATGATGAGGAAAATAATGTCTGCTTACCAGTAATTTTTAGAGTTTGCATGAATTGGCTCTGCAGATCCACACACCCCATCCTTTTTTCCATCTCTTAAGAGTCTTTTAGATTCTGCTGGTTATTGTAAGGAAGTAAGACTGTCCAGATTACTTAGCCCATTTGTGTCTGTGCTGTGTTCACATTGTTGATAACAGTGAGAGACAGGTGTCTCAAGCTTGTTCTTTGAGGAACAAGAGGCAAAACTGTAGAGCTGTTGGTCTGCAGAGCAACAGGTAGGAGACACAATTATCACTTTCCCAAATAGTATTTACTAAGTAGGCTAAGTGTCAAAAGTTGTTTTTTCTGTCAGTGTTTGAGCAGCTCAAAGCCACACCTAGGTCTTCTATTTCCTGAAGAGTTGTAACTAAGCACCTTTATTTATTAAAAATAATGAAGATGTACCCTACAATGCTCTTTATAGTTGTGATGGCAGTAGAGACTTATCCCAGAAAGAGAAAATTTGAACAAGATCCACCGAACAGTCCACTCATCAAAAAAGAAAGAAGGAAGACAGGCTGAGAGAATTGGGATTGTTCAGCCTGGAGAAGAAAAGGCTCAGGAGGCACATCACAGTGGCCTTCCAGTACCTGAAGGGGCCTACAAGGAAGCTGGGAAGGGACTTCTTAGAAGGGCATGCAGTGATAGGGCATGGGGGAATGGTTTCAAATTATAAGGGGTAGATTTAGATTGTAGATTAGGAAGAAATTCTTCGCTATAAGGGTACTGAGACTGGAACAGGTTGCCCAAAGAAGCTGTGGCTGCCCCCTCCCTGGCAGTGTTCAAGGCCAGGTTGGATGGGGCTTTGGGCAACCTGGTCTAGTGAGAGCTGTCCCTGCCCATGGCAGGGGTTTGGAACTTGATGATCTTTAAGGTCCCTTCCAACCCTAACCGTTTATGATTCTATAGACAAGATGAACAACAGTATTCGTTTGTAAAGTAACAAACTCAGTCTCAATGTAGTGGAAGCCAAGAAACTATCTTGTGTACAAACAAAAAATAATAGGATAGTTTCTTCAATAACATGGTACAAAATATATTCATTTTTTAGATGTTACATTGAGGGGCTATAAGAATCTTAAATAAGCACAAAGAAAAGAGAAAAGGAAGAGAAGAATGAAGAAAGAATTGAAAAGCTACAAGGGTAAATAAATGTCTGAAAAAAGGAAATTATTTCAGAGACATTTTGAGTGGTAGCTGCAACATGCTAGACATGGTCCAATTTTATTGTCCTGCTGTTATTAGTGAAAACAGCCTCCCTGGATATCCTGGGCAGAATATTTTAACTGAAAGTTTTTTCCAGAATATTAAGTGAATAATCCGTCCTTTCTCCCCAAATAGGGGGAAATGCAAGAGAGTGTGTTTAAAAATTCTTCCTAGCCTGGTTAGAGGATATGCAGTGCTGGACAGTAAGGTTCAGCAGCTGCCATTATGCTGTCATTAGCCAGACATTTGTTATCAATGAAATGCTGCAGAACTATTGTTCCAAGGCTGTTGCTGTAAAATCATAGTGCATTGTAGTTTGTTGGAGGTTAGTAGCACTTGTTAATTTGATCAAGGCTGAAGTTTACGGAGGATAAAGTAAACAATGCAAACTGCAGACACCATCAGTTTCCTATGGGCAGTGAAGTGTAGTTTGTTCCATTTACACTTCACAACAACATCTGATGGGCTTTGTCAGTGCTGCACAGAGTAATTAAACCTGAAATCAATAGCAGGCATTTGTCATGTTTACAGCCGCTCTTTCTGCTGGGTTAAACTCATCAGTTTAGTGCCGTTCTGTTTTACTGCAGAGACACGCTCCATTATTTCTTCAGGTACAGTTGAGATATTCAGTTACATGCCCAATAGTTTGAATACGACAGTAAGATTAAAAGGGGCAGGCAAATGGACAGTTTTTGTAATTTATTCACTGATTTCCTTAAACGGTGCTGGATTTCCATTTTCTTCCACCTACCCTTTATGGAACCCTTTATGCTCCGGGATAATACATTCCCATTGTCCAATGGTGGCAATGAAGGCAGCGCTAGAATTGTCTGTAAGTTGACATAGAAAGTAACTTTACTCCAATCACAGGATACTGCACTGAACCAGTAAAAATAAACTAGTGTACTAGTTTCATGGGAGCAGTTTCAAGCCATGGTTTACATAGTGGTCTTGTTTGTAGTTCCTTTGGAATAAAATGGACTTCACTGGTGTTCGTACCTATGGTCCTTCAGTTTTCATGGATATCATTGTTCTTCTTTTTCTCGGTTTTCTAAATTATGGGATCAGATCATCCTGAATTTTATGGATATTAAGAGAGTTTTCAGTTCAGTGGTAATCTAGTTAGTCTTTGGACATGAAACCTGATAGAGAGACTTGGAGGAAACTGAAAATTTACACATTTACTGTGTAGAGATGTTATGTGATTTTAATGTGGGTTCTAGTAGCCGATTTTAGAAACAATCCCCGTCTAAGGGTATCTGCCAGCCTACTTATAGTTGCTTTATAGACAGGTTTGACATAGTCCTATATTTATGCATGTCTAAGGCCTTTGTAGGGATGTTAATAGTTAGAGTGAAGTTTGACAGATTGGATGTGCCATTAATCTTACACTGGAGCAGTGATCCTATATAGCTGATGGCTCAGATGCTTGTAAACAGCATTAAAGATTGCTAGATGGTTTGTTTTTTTAATAAATCTTGCTCTTACATACATGCAGTTTCAAACTCTAATACCTACATTTAAGACTAATTAAATATTTACAAGCTGATTTGTCCAGAGCACCAGGAAGGTTTCCTTCTAAAGATTAAGAAGGAAATTTTATTTTTACAAGCAATATTTAGATCAGTGGCAGGCAATTATTTCAATTAGAATCATCTTAAGTATACAACACTTTCTTCTCAAACGATTCCAAAATGCTTTAAAAACTGCCACAATTTATACACAGCTTGCTTTTATCCGCTGCTGAAGTGCAACCACCCTGGGTGAAACATAGCAACTATTCAACACTGCACAGTGGCTTGGGACTGGAAATTAAGGATCTCTCTGTATTTGTAATTGCAGTGGGAAATTAGGTAGGCTGAATGTAATTACCTGAGCTGGAATTTGGCCAGAAGACTGAAGTTAACACACCTACTCTTATGAAGAGTTCCCTGGGATTGCTAATGACCAATTTGGGTAGGACCTTCCATTTATTTCTCATCCAAAAGAAAACTCCTACAGGAATACAATGCCCCCAACACCTTTCTTTTTTATAGCTATTGCACTGATATGAAGGAATGAACAGAGTTTACAAGTGCTAGGTATAACAGTTCCAATGCTCAGAAAACATAGTATTCAGCTAACATTTTTCTTCTTTTTAAAAATTTTCTGGGTGAGTAGGGCTAGTTAAGTACCATAAGTGAAGAGATATATAATGCAAGAATGTTGGAACATTTGAATATCTACAAGGCCTTCTGTGAGAAAGACATGATATTTCTAATACTTCTGGCTGAGGGCTAGAAAAGATTAGGTTTACTTAATTGTCCTCATTGTATTTCTTTTTATTATCAGTGTAGAATGAGAAGCTTTATATTAAAGCTGTTTTGTACAGTGTGTTTCAATTTATGTAATAGGTACCTATGGAGGCTAACCAACCTAAATTAGTAACTGGCATAATTATGTGTGGCCAGTCATGATGAGGTATGAACTAAAAAAAAAAAGTGAAAGACAATATTCTTATTCTGTTGAATTAGCTATTATTTCAGTTCCCTGTACCATAAATATTTTGCTCCAAGTCATGCAGAGCACATATCCACAGATCTCAGTTTACTAATACATGAGACTTCTCTTAAGGGGAAGAAATGATGCAATGCAAAATATGTCATGCTTGACCTACTTACAGGTAAGAGGAAATGCCATGTTCACTTTTGTCTCCTTTAAAATTCAGTGTGGATTCAATGCGTAGATTAGCTTCTTTGCTGTGATCCATGTCAATATGTACCCTCTTTCACTCTATTTTTATGATTAATGCACTGGACAGGCACTTAAGGTGTGTGAGGTATGTATCAACTGTGCACAATGTGTAAAAGTTAATTGGATTGTGATTTGATTCCTCTTAAAAATGGAAAAAAATCTTAAATTTTGAGACCAAAGTCTTTGTTTTATTTGTAACATGGCAACAATGTTTTGTTAATAACTGAAAAAAATCTGTAGATAATCCAGTTTTTCTCTTGCACTGCACGGAAGTCCTCTGCCTCCTTTACAGTCTTTAATAAAGGTGAAACAGTCTTATGATCTCATGAAATACATGTCACATGAAGGGTAAAAGTCTGATGTGTGGCTGAAGGAGGCCCTCCCATTGAGTCATGAAATGCAGAAAGGACCCCCTTGCTTTCTAAAATCATTCTCAGAGAGGAGTCCAGGTGTTGGTTAGGTCCAGTCTTTGTCCCAGACTTGGTCAGTAGTTTATGTCTAAAGGATTATATATATAATTACATACCAGAGTCAATGTTTACCTGTCAGAACCACCAAAGGACTTTTCATTGATAGTTTTGCAAGGTTGAAACTAATAGAAAGTTTATTAAAGCGACAGAGTTTGGAATTGTAGTTGTTAAATACACTTGCTGCAATAGTGCTAATATATGACTATAATTATAATGCTAGCGAAATACTATCCCAGGTATTCCCACCAAAAAGGTGAAATTACAACTGCTTTCCAGGAAGGTGTCCCTGTCTTGGTTGGAGGAACCCATTGACTGCCTCTTTGGGGTATTCTCTTCCCTCACAGGGGTAACGTCCTCAATATCCTTTATATCCCAGTCCTAGTTCCCTCCCAGAGGTGATGCTTAAGATGATTTGGGTGGAGAGTTGACTACTATAGTCATGTGTATGTTTAACATTTATATCTTTTAGCTCACTAGCATTTTTAGGGGTGTCAACTTCAATATTCATTTCATGGTTAATGAAATAAAAGGTCTCACTCTAGGAACCATGGCCTTCAAAACTCTATGTAGAAACCATTTATCTGTTGATTCTGCCCTCTCTAGTGAAAAGAGGGTCAGCTGTAAGGCTCTCTCCTTGGGTTGCTTTTCATACCAGCCTTACAGATCTCCATCCACAATGTTTGTATAAGGGATGAGGGGATGCCAGTGGTTTTAATCTCTTAAGTGAATTCCCATAATGTATGCTAAAATAAGAACTGAACTTTATCTTCACAGTTTTATTTTTCTTTGTATCTCATCATATACCAAGAACAGCTGTAGGTTTTAAAAGGGTTATAAGAACATGCTGGGATTGATGACTACTATTTGTATAGCTCTTTGAATGACTTATTGCTAATGAGAAAACAGTTAAGCATTGTGCCAACAGACCAGGAATGGTGATAGGTTTTCTGAAATCGTGCAGATAGGCTAGTATTAGAAAACTTCACGGCACCTTCTCTAAATTCAGAAGCTCAATCTGCTTTCACTTTTTGGTATGTTCTGCGCCTGACAGCGTTGCATGACTTGTGCAAAAACTGTAGCTACTGTATGCAGTCTTCAAGAAAATGCTACGCTACTGTCTGGCAAAGGATTTTTTTTGGACACTGGTTTATCTTTCAAAGACAGAAGAAGTTTTTGGAGGTGAGGATGTTATTTGCCTGTAGTAGTGTTTATGAGTATAAGGCTTTCAGACTTTCCTACTCACTACTACTCACCTCAAAGGTAGCTATTTCTTCAAGTGTTGTTGGAAAAGAACTGGGGACAAGAGGCATATGGGGATTTTTATGAGATACCATGCTAAATAATGTTACGCATTAAGTGTTCCTTGTACGTTCCAGACATGTAATGATCCCCCAAGCATATAGATTTTCAAAGACAATATACTCTGTGAATTACAAGTAAGTGCTGTCCTTTCCCTGAAGTTCATATAAAATGAACTGAAATGATCCTACAGAATTGCAGAGCAAAACCAATGGCTATATTTTCAATGGTTAAATTAAATATGAGATAACAGCAAGAAAGAGTTTGAAAAACAGAAAAGCTGGGTATATCAGCTTCATTAGGTAGTGCAGAAAGCACTAGAATAAATTAGGGGGTTTTGAATGGCATGTGAGGAGTAAGCCATTAGACAATTCCTTAGGTGTACTGAAAACAATTAACAAATAGGTTGTAATTTTGCTACGTCAGTGTTTGTTATGATATAAACATAAAACATAACCCATTTTTCTTATACATTTGCACAGTAATAGCATACAGCAGAAATTATGTTCTCTAAGATAAGCGCACAGTAACCCATGTGTCTAAAAGTGTTGTCTGCAGACAAGAGTCATAAAAATGTGGTTTATCCTTTGTTTTTAGCATTTTTTTTGTTGTTTGCATAGTCTGTACTGTGTTATCTTATAGAGTATGTCACCAAATGTGTTGCATTTCAGGTACTAGTGTTGGAGATCATGAGTTGTTCTGAATATAACAAAATACAGTAATTTGTCACAACAGAAGCCAAAGTTTTAATTTCATACCCAAGATTCCTTTTTTCTCACATTTTATCCTGCCTGACCTTCTCACCTGTCATGGCTACCACACATTAGCAGTGTATTAGAAGAACATATAATTTCCTGTTTGAATTCTGGTAATGATTATCATTCCATGAGCATCAGAGATGTCCAATGCCTGTATCCTCTGGCATCTACTGTTAAGGGGTCAAATATCAGAAATCTATTACAGATAATGCACTGTACTGTAAGAGTTCATGTAATGTACTATAGGGAACCTCTTCTACTTGTGGGAGGGAGGCGACATGAGATTTTGGCCATTCACTATTAAAAACATGTTTTGGAAGAACTGAACTGTAGTACTGAGCACTCCAGTGATCAGCCTTTTGTCCAGCAAGAAGAATGGGAGCACTGGACTTTCAAAAGGAGCAGCTAGATGGGTCAGCATCTTGTTAAAGCTTTCTGGGTTTGTAAAGAGGTCAAAGAAACAGACCTTTCTCTCATCTGGATCCACTGTGAAACAGAGATTATTTCAAATATCCTTATTGAGAGACGAAGCAACTGTTTTCTGTTTTGATAGCTGGAGGGACTGAGATTAATATGATGATCTTGAGTGTGAACCCACAGATGCAAGCTTTCATACTTAGGTCCAGTATGAATGACTATTCTCACTTTTACTGTCATAAAATCTTTTCCTCCCTGTATGTAGAAGAAGCCATTCTTCCAAATTCAACAAACTCTTGTCTCCTGCTGAAGTAGAGTCATGTGTGACAGTTCCCTGATAAGGAGTGAAGGGATAAACACTTTAGACCTTAAAGACTCATGTACCACAGATGACGTTCTTTCCAGATAGGAAGTAGGTCTCCTACAATTTTTCTTGGTTTCTGACTTTCACTTTCACATAGTCACAGAGTTGCTATTTCTATTTACTTTTCAATATGCCCTACTTGTAAACTGTGGGTGGTTTCTGCTTTGACCTCCAGCAAATTCTTTGCTTTTGTACTAGGAAAGCTAAATTCTTAAGATGGTGAGCAAAATGGTTCATATTAATTGCTCATGTGGACATGGCCATCTCTGCATGAACACATAAATGGAATATGAAATATATCCCGGCATCTTGTGAAACCAACCAAATACAGCCTTTGCTGTCACTGGAATGTGCCCATCAAAGCTGAAGCTGTATCTGTGGCTTTGCTGAAAAATGCCTTCATTCTTAATGTCTCCTGGAGCTTTATCTATATTCTTATCAACCACTGTAGTAATACTGAGGAAGACTCAAAGCTAATGCAGCATGTGATAGAGTGGTTCTATTTGCTTCAAGAACTCAGCAACTGCTCCTGTGATGATTGTGGTTATGGGAACTTACTGCTTGGAGCATTCACATTATGAATACATACATCACTCAAAGATAGAAAAAGATACTACTTTCTGATCTCTGCAGTTCAGGTTTTGTAGTCCACATATAAATTATTCTCATCCTCATATCCCTCCTTTCCTAGCCTTGAACAATATCCTTTTTTCTTTTGGTTGGGATTCTGTACTTGAGGAGGAAATGGCCTTGTAGCTCCCTTCGCTTTGCCCATTTATGTGCTGACCATGCTCTCGTGATACTGAAAAAGAGAAATCTTCTTTAGTCCTAAATGACAGCACATCCATTTTCAGGCAAGAGTAAAAGAACATTTGGAAGGTATTTCTCAAAAAGCTTTGTTTGCTGATAGTTCCCTATTATTTTTTAATCCTGGTAGTTTTGGTTCTGAGATTATTTGCAGAACATGCTGGTTTGCGCTTTTAGTTTGATGTTCATAAAACTCATTTTTGGCTTATCCAAAATAAGTGAGGTTCTTTCTCACTAGCCATGCTCGTGACTTCAGCTGTGTTGACTACATCTGAAGCTACATGAATGAACAAATTAGACTTGGTTACTGTTTTTATGTAGAACAAGTAGAGCTACTGTACCATTGCTATAGAAAATGACAGTTCTGAAATGAATGAGCAGTGCTAAAAACCAAAACAACTGCAGAAAACCAGGAACTTTGGTAACAAAAAAAGGCAGCTTTCTCTAGAAGTACTATTCTATCATTATTACATGTGAATATATCCTGAAGTCCAATGACAATTACTTTGAACACACTATTATATGAACACTTCCTATATTATATTATAAATATAATACATCTATAATCATAATAGACATAATCTATAGAATCAATTATTAAATATATCTCATTGTTTAAACGCTTTCTGAACTGCTTTCTATACTCCATAAGTACATGGATAAAAACGTAGAAAGACTGTGTGTGTGTATGCACCTTATAGTTGCTTAGAAGATACATTAAAACCCATGTTTCCTGTTTTGTGCAGAAAATGTCAGATTTCACACATCTGGTGAGCTGGTAGGATTCTGTGAAATCCTAACAAGGAAAAATATCTACACTCAGTTTAAAATATTTGCCACAGTTGTCCTTGTTTGTTTACAAGAGTTACTGTAAAACGTTACTCTGATTTGAAAAGTTCCAGTGAATATACTTTTATCATTATGTGGGAAAGTATATTTCTTTTCTGAGCATTACCAGTTTTTTAAAATGAGTGTTTAATAAAGAAGCCTCACTATTAATCCTTTAACAATCCCATGCAAATAGTTTGCATAAAATGTTGCAATTTACATAAACTATTATTATATGTTCATTTTACACAGTTACTGCACTAGATTTTATGAGACCGTTTATGATTTGAAGTTTGGCTTCTCTGAGGCTTCATTTAAATGGTGACATATGCTATACAGTGAACAACCAGCAGAAGTTGTTACAATCTTCTAGGTCCCAGCATTTGTTCTCTGATGTTGGTATTTCTTGGTTCTTTTTTCCCCAGTAAATGTTGTCTTCACATGCATGTAACAAAAGTCTTTAGGAAGATTTCTTCTCATGAAGCTTGACCATGTTCTACCTTAGGTTTGATGTCACCGAGTAGGGAAATGCAGTTTAGCACTGCACAGCATCGGGAGCAATATGCATGTATAGATACATTTAAGGATTTGGAGCCCTTTTCTGTATCCTCAATTTGTTTCTAGAAGGTAATCCCTCCGCACTGGCCTCAGAAGTCTTACACTGAAGGCAGGCAGAGTCTCCAGCATACAGCAATTCGACCCAAAACATGGCTGCTTTTTTTTTGCTTTCCCAACCATCTCATGTCTTGTTTCTTGGTACTCTGTCTTTCTTTCTGTCCTTATGCAATAGATGCAATTTGCATGTATGGCCTCATTTCTGCTGTTTATATGTCGGGGCCATCATAACAGATGATGTACAGCTTAGATAGTACAGGATTGCATCAAAAGACAGATCTTTGATTTCACCCTAAAGAGGGCACCTGAAAGGAAAACTACTAAGCTTTCTGTTTTATAAACAAGGAATTTCTGCCAAGTACTCTCTGTAGGGTAGGGAAATGAGAATAAGGTAATCTCTCAGGTTTCTAGTTAGCGTGATTTTAATATAGTAGAGAGAGCCTGAGGTGGAAACATAATTGTACAGACAACATAAATACTGCATTGACAGACAGCTGAGTTACTATAGAATCACAGGATCAAAGAATGGTTGGATGGGACCTTAAAGACCATCTAGTTCCAACCCTCCCGCCATGGGCAGGGCTGTTATTGATCTATTTTACCTAGAATGAGGACACATTCTAACTGACTAAGTGAAATTCTGTTATTCTATTGTATCCATAATATATTCAATGTTTATAAAGCAACTTCCTTACTATTGAAGGCTACAGGATACTTCTGAGGTTCGGTGAGAAAGGTGAGAGAACTGACACAAAAAGTAATTCTTTTTAAAACTGTGCAATTAAAAAAGAAAAATGTTTTGTTTGGTTTTTCAATATATCTTTAGATTTTTTCACTGATCTTTTTCTAAACTGTCTTTTTCAAAATTTTAAACTATTTTATTACAGTTGGAGTAGAAGGGGGTGGAGATGCATTTTGTGTTATTTTAAAAATCTGTAAAAAATAAGGTAAGGAGAAGAGATTTTTTTCTTCTCTAATAAAATGAAAGTGAGGTTTTCTTCATAGGAAAAAATAAAAATGATAATTTAAGGAAACTTGATTATAAACATTTCAGTAAGTGCTTTTAAAGGTAAAATTAAGTCTAATCTTAATTGTCTCAATATTGCCTGCAGAAATAACCAAAACAGGTCAACAGTTCTCTAACACCAGCTACTACATTTCAGAATTGAGAAACGATGATTTATGATCAAACTATAGACCCATACAGGAGTTTTTAGGGGAAATTCATAAATAAAAATCTAGAAAGTGAACTTTTGCTATGGATATTTCAATGGACATGTCTACAAAAAATGCCATTGCTAAAAGAAAAATTCAGCCAAGACCACCGGGTGTCAGTCATGTGCATTATCATTATGACAAAATTCAGGAAAACCAAATGGCTCATCAGTGGACCAAAATATGCAACCGTGGTTAGCCAAAATACGTTTCTGCAAAATTTCATTTAGAGCATCACTTTAGAAGAAAATATCAATACTGATTGCCATCAAGGGTTTAGTTTGTGGTATTATAAACACTTCTGGATGCAAAGTCTAACTCTGTGGAAATTAAAATGGATGCATTTTCAGAGCCAGAATGGAATGCTAATATTTTTATGATTGGCTACAGTGTTTGTCAAAATAAAATATATTATTCTGTAAAATTCAGTACATTTTCCACATTTCATTTAACCAAAGGTTTTTAAATTTCCAATTTATTTAATAAAAAATCTGCACCATTATCCCATGAATCTCTTTATTTGCAACCTTTCTATCTCTTCAATGGCATTGTAGTCACATCAGAAGTATGTGTAGGTAAAAATATTGTGCTAAATATTACTGGGGGTTATTTTTGTAACTTTCTCACTCTAATTTTTTAGAGCTGTACAATTGAAAGACCATTTGGGTTTGCATTAGCATGTGAATAAGGAGGTTTATTATTTATTTGCTTCATCTACTCTGCATAATGCAGAAGTGACATTAATGCAAAAATATTAGTCTTTGTAATGGCAAAAAGAAAGTGTGTATCTAATGACCTTATAGTGAGTAATTAGCCTTTTCCCCTAGTGATGCAAAGTTGTCCATCCCTAAATAGGTAAGAAAATGGAGAGCCTTTATAAGTCTTTAGCTGGTCATAATGAAATAAAAAAATGGACATTCCCATGCACTTTCATCTTTTCTTGAATACCACTGCTAGTGAAGTTCTCTTTCATAACATGCTCTAAGAATATTGACAGGTATATATAATCAAACTGTGATGATATAGAAGAAAAATTAATGATGCAATAATAGGCAAATAAGTTTGTGTTTAACAATCTAAAACTATGTTATGCAGAAACCAATAATGAAATCGTAAACTCATTTTTTTCTTTCAGACAAAACATATAAACTTAAGGTATGGAGGAGGATGTAGGATTGGAGAAGTTCTTCATTCTATTTAATTTTAAAATATATCAACTTTGAGTTTTGATACTGAATTGCATTCTATTATATTTATAGATTGACTTTATTCCAAACAAGTAGCTCTTATTTTTCCTGAAATAAAAACTTTCTATATAGAAACTGTAACAAAGAACCTAAATTCAGCATTAAAATTTTGGAGTATATAAGCACACTTCTAAAGAACATTTTTATATTTCTTTTTTCTACATTATTCTCAACTGCAAATGTTGGTGGGTTTTGTTTTGGGTTTTTTTTTAAATTGTATACATCTGCTGCGATATAGAGGAATTTTGCTACCAGCTGTGTAGCTGTAAAAATTTTCTTTTTATCTTTTCTGGTCTTTGAATGATTGACAATTTCTTCCATTAGCATTCAGAACTAATGGATCTGATGAAATCCTCTTCAATCAATCCCTAATTTACTGGCACTGTATATCATAACAATTGTTTCCAATTAACTTGTAATAAAATCTCTTAAAGTTACACTTTTCCTCTTAAAGTTAGCATCAAATCTGAGATGATTTGCTCTTCCTTTTTGTTTTACAGTCTGTTGTCTTTTGCATTGTCTGCAACAATATTATATTGAATTTCTTCTTGTCTTTTAACTTCCACTTTTGTTCCTGCTTTAATATATTGTTTTTTATTTTTCACTTCTGTGAAGTCACTGATTTTCTCTTATTCCTTCTGAAGCTATTTTCCTGACACCACTGGTGGAGTCAGTGGCCAGTACTACCTGAAGGCGTCATGTTCAGTGCTTTGATACCAAGCTCTTTCCATGATACCAAGAGAGAAAAGAACTGCAACTTATTTACCTAACATACCCAAGACGCTGCCAGCAAATCAGTACTGACCCCTAACACAATCATGACACCAGACCTCATGATGATCTGTCTTCTCCAGTTAATATTCCTTATCCTCTTACTGACTGCTGTTTCTTCAGTGCACTTCCCAACACAATGTTACATTTTTTTAGGAGCTATTGAAGAGAATTACCAAGACTTTGAGATTGATCTTGTACCAGTTCAAGGCTTAGGAACTTTCCGGTCTCCTGCCCCTTGAATTTGCCTGTATATAAGGTATACATGCTTACATGTATAGGCAGTGCCAAGTTCTGATTTTGCTACATGAAACCAGAAAATATCTGGTTGCTTTCTAAAGATCCTGAATATTTCTTTTCTCCTTCTGAACATTTGTGGTCATGACTGATCATAAAATTGAATTAGAGGTAAAATTTTAGCCCTAGACTTCCATCCTTGATTCTTTCAATTAAAAAAAAAAGTATTTGTCTCTTATCCACAACAAAATTAGTTACTTGCCAATCACCACTTTTAAGGTACATTTCTATTCTGTAGGGCAGGGATAAACATTTTAAACCTAAACATTTTAAACTTTTGATAGGCATGAGAAAGTTTTTATTCTCTGAAAGACAAATAGATCTTCTAGTTTGTAACATTTTTAAATGTAGCTACTGGCAGACCTGATAGTGAAGCGTATGGCAAAAATCTCTTGAGTTTCACTGAAACTATAAGAAAAATTCCAGAAGTTTGAGTCAATTAGTGGCTTTCAGATAGGTTGGACTCCACAAAAGTTTCTTCATTGTACTCAGGGGTTTTTGACTGCAGATAAAGATAAGACTAAAAATACTTAGTAAGTTGTGAGGTCTGTTCAAATCTTTCTTTAACAGTAACTAATTTAATACCCTGCTGTTTACCCAGGCCCTTTAGTGTTCTTTCATACGGTATTTTGATCACAGGTTGAGTCGCAAGACTTCTGTCATTAGTAGCAGGTCATCTTATGGTAGACTGCAAATGTGCTTTCTGCTTTACAACATGGATATAGAAATCTTCATGGGAAAGAGCCCAGCAAGATACATATTTTTTTCTTTCACAAATGAAGAATCAGTGTTAACTACATACCACATAGTAAGTATGTAGACTGTTCCCAGGTCTTTGTTTTAGCAGTTCAGTCCTTTAGACTTGTAAATTTCTTTGATTTTTCCAAGATTTCTCCTTTACTTCATTTCCAAGTCTCTAAAGAATTGGGAGCGGGATAAATATTTCTCCGTAATTCAAATGTTTGTGCCCTTTTTATTTTTTTAGACCTTCTGCCCTAAGATAATATTGGATAAAGCATATACCACTATAAAATAATCTACAATCACAGTCTCTTTGTAGTGTAAATACAATTTAGTTCATGTGCTGAAAATAACTTTGAAGAGGTCAAGAATATTCTGTACATAGAAAAGACTGTATATGAAAAAGCAATTTTTTTTTCCTTTGGCCAACATGAACAATTATGACCCAAAAAGTATTATAAACTATTTATTTTTGAATACTTGTAATGTTAAAGCAGACAGGTCTGTGTTTATATTTGCTGATTTTATTTTAGTAGCAGTATTATTTTAGTAGCATTATTATTTTAGTAGCTTTTTTTTCCATTTCATTATTTTAGCAGCATTTATTATCTGTATAGTTTGCCATCCAGAAATTTTCTCCCAAACATTTAATGCATATCTGGTTTTATTCCCCATATTAATTCTCCACTTGAGTCCTGAGAAGAATTAAACTTGTTTTGTTGTTGTTGGTTTTTTTTCATAACCATTGGAACTGCCATTTGGAGTGCTGTGTTATCAGTGAAAGGCTACATGTAGTTATTAATACTTTAGTTTGCAGTTAGGAAAAATATAATCTGTCAGAAAACATATTACACCATATTCCTACTGAAAGAATAATTAATGTGTTACAAATGGTCTCTAACAAATTATTCAAAAATTTAATCTTTCACTTCTGTCCATCAGTCTGTGTATATACTTAAGTGTGAATTTGCTAAACTTCCTCCCAAACATAATAAAGCAAAAATTCATGTATTGTAAGTATAAAAAGATACTGTATTTCAGATGAAGAGCTAGTTTCAGTAGCTCTGGGCTATATTGTTTTTTTTCTTTAGCTGTGGGTACAGTGGAAGACCACTTCCAGCTCAGAGACCATCAAAGTCTCAGCTCTTTCCACTTTCAACCTTAAAACAGTTGCAGTACTAGAGGTTTACTGAGTATCTGCATGATCTTTGGTGCATAAATTACCAACCATCAAATGCTGGTGGCAGCATCAACAGAAGATGTTTCCTCCCAAGTAAGGGGAGTGAATCAGTGATTATGTCAGCTAAATCATGTTGTAGCTTCTGTGACTTGTATAACCCAAACTATTTGTTAATAAGCATTAGTTGCATCAATAGATCCTCAGATGTGGTGAGTAAAACCCCAACACTTCATGCTTGCTTTATAGTAACTTTCTTTTTCATAGCTAGAGAAAATGTCAACTGTCTCACAATGACTGTGTGACACTTGGTATCATCATGTTCTTTGTGTTTTGGGAAGGATCACATGTGATCTGTAACAGATGCTACTGGTTGCTAAAGTCCTCTGGGGAAGCTCTATGGAGTGAGAGGGGCAGATGCACATGAACACGGTAATTTTAAGATAAATAATTCCTTTTTGCTGTTCATGTTATGGGTTTTTCTCCAACAAGGTTACTTCATGCCTACAAAGAAAGTCATTCCTGCTTGAGGAAGCCAATTTAATTCCTCACAACATCAAGTTTAAGTAGTATAACCAATTAATATAGATCCTTTAATAATTAGTTTATTGTGCTGATGCACCTGATTGTCAAAATCAATTGTTCTTATCTTTAGAATAAAACACTGCTGTCAGAGTGACCATTCCCAGTGACAATTGACTTTGTAAACCAGGGGCATTTATATCATGTTTATAGGTATATCATTATGTGGACAAAATCATTGATTCGAAGATTTGTCTCTACAATTCTTTACAAACTTGGAACCATAAAATAATTTTTGGATCACTTGTAACACAAAGTGATTGTTATTAGTGTGCATAAAAGGATGGAAGAATAATATGAAATATTTTCTTTGTGCTGCAGGCAGCAAGTATCCCAGACTTGTCAGGGCTAGGTTAGTAGTGATCTCGGTTTGCAGCCTAAAATGACTGAAGTTTAATTATTGCAAGAAATTCTGTGTGGCTTAAGATACCAGACTGATAATTCATCACTGTATCGCATGGGATTGCACTGGCTGCCTAGTTCAAGCAGCATTTGTGCCAACAATTTGTTGATAGTTTTGAGCAGGGCTTTTGAGAGTTGGGGTTTCTTTTCTTACTTCTGCATATTTTATTTTCTCAGTATGAATTTGTATTATAGCAAGCAGGAACCACACTTCATATGTGTTCAGTAAACACACAAAAA
Source organism: Gallinula chloropus (assembly GCF_964237585.1). NCBI lineage: Eukaryota > Metazoa > Chordata > Aves > Gruiformes > Rallidae > Gallinula > Gallinula chloropus. The sequence goes on from NC_140086.1 coordinate 46,724,892, forward strand.
AGTGTTCCAGCTTCCTGCTGTTTTAGGAAAAGAGAGAAATTTCCTAAGTTGCTGTGTTGAGTAACCTAAAGAGGAAATGTATATGTGCTGAATCAGGAAGAAATTTCCTCTATCCTGGGATTCTCCCTCTGATACCAGATGTCTAGATAGAGTGTAACAAGGCAAGTGTGTTGTAATGCTTCCCCAGAATAATCACCCAACTTTCCAATCTCTTGAGCCCTTTTTTTCATTATTATTATTTAATAAACCTCAGTGGCTATTTCCTCCTAGAATTCTATGTCCCTTTTAAATCTCCATAGTTTTTTTGATATTCATAAGAATCCACACACCTTAACTACACATAGTGCAAACAAATATCTTCTTTCATTTGTTTTTCATATGAACTTTGATAGTTTCAATTGATTTCTCTAATGCAATTCAAGTTTCATTTCATGTAAAAGTATGCAAGAAATTCCCCACAATTACACTTTTTTCCACTAAAGAAAGTAATGTCATTTAAGTATAGAAATGTAGAGAATTTCTTCCCGTATTTCAGACATCAGTTCTAGAATGTTTGAAAAAGTCAAATGTACCTGTAGACAAAGACTGATGTACCAGAAGTCTTCAATTTCAAGTTTTGATGATGAGCAAAAGAACAAGTATATGAATCATGGGCTTTTTATCAGTTCTCAAGTCTACAAATTCAAGAGTTTGAGTGCCAGAGATAAAACACATGCCCAGATTGTCTAGTTAAATATCTTATGATCAGTTTTGAATTTCACATCCCTGTTCTAGGAGAACAGGGGAAGATGTGTAATGTACATTCTACTGTATATTCTGGCATGCTGAGTTTGGTCACTGTTTGACCATTCCTCTTTCATAAAGATAAAATGCTCTAAAAGACTTCTTTTTTCCTGCTTACATTCTGGAAAATCCTCTGTAGAAATGTCAGTGAGTGGCAATCAGGTATTTAAAGGATGTATGCTCTTTGCTTTCTGAACCTCAACACGTCTTTCGGAGGAGTGAATTAGAGAAAAAGAACCATTTCACTTCATCTGTCTTAGCTCACATAAAGCCATTTTTGTTACTGGTATAAGTGGTCATGTAGACATAACCATTGTGTCTTACAAAATCTGGAGAAGGCTAGTTTCTTTTCTTTGGTATGTTGCTGTTCATTGTCAAAATGTCAAATGTCCAACCCCTACAATTCTGTGAATTCTGTGAATCTCTGTCCCATTTTAAATTATTAAAATAGCAGGACTTCACTTGTTTGTAGGCAGGTGACTATATTGGTGAAAATTACTATATTGCTATTCCACAAGCAAGCATTTCTGTCATTTTCCCATATTCCTTACATATATGATTTAGATTTAATTGCATAAACACAGCCAGCTTCTAGCTAAGGTATTCAGAAACTGTGTATAAATATAGATACAAAAGTTGATGTAAGACTTAAGACTCAACATATGAAAAGAAGTAAAACCATCGTTAATATTTTAACTGTCTTGGGAACTCCCAAAATTCAAGTGGGATGTTTATGGACCTGTCCAGACATGCAGCTTGTTCCCTTGGATATTTTTGTCTTTAAAAGATGAGACACTAAATTGCCAACTTGGGAGTAGATTCGGAAAACAAATGTATTCTTTAACACTGTGATCCCAGAAGAACTTAAACTTTATTAGTCCACTAATTCACAAGATTTTTTTCAGAGATTAAAGAAAGGTTTGAATTTTACTGAAGTTACCTAGCCCTCCTGGGTTTTGGGCAAACTTGTAGCTAAAAAACGGCTAAAACATTAATTGCTAACTGATATGTATTATAAAATATTCATGTTATTAATACATATTTATGTTGCCCTTCCAAAGACAGCTTTACTAGCAGAAACAGGGCCAGATTCTTTCAGGATACACATATAAATGGTGACTTAAACCTGAGAAAATAAATCAAATTAATCTTAAATTAATCTTAATTCCTTGTGCTCAAAAAATATTTTTTCGGCCTCAAACGTGCATCTTTTGACTTAATATTCTGTGGAAGGGGAGAAGAGCAGCAGAGAGGTAAACAATAAGATGTAATATTTTTCCCTCCAAAATAAAACCAACTTATTTACAATTCCTTTCTTTTGATTACGGTGAGCCACCTACTAGGACAGGTGGTTGCTCCTCACCTCCTTGTGGTAACGTTTCATTCACAGCTTCAGACTGTCAAGCCAGAAGGCTGTCCTTGCTCCTGCTGAATAGACATGCTCCATCCAAGGAGCAGAAGATGGTGACATTTGCCCCAACTACTCTAGCTGTTCTGCTAGCTCTGCTCTCCTGCAAGGGTACAGATTATATACAGTCTCTTGTATAAACTAGACTCTTAAGCAGACATTTCTACCTTTAAAAGCTTTTTGACTATAACTTTTGCATTAGAAGACTTTACAATGTTGCCTTAGATTTGGGCACCCGGTCATCACATGGACTCCTGGTCTTAATTAGTTAGCCCAGGCTTCTAAACCATCTCCTAACTGTAAATTCTCCTCCATTCCACTTAATAATGTGTGTGCATTTTTAACAGAAATACTTCTAAAATACAGCTGCCAACAAAATATGCAAATTTAAAAAGTTTTGGGCTTGCTCATTGGAGGATTTTTGTGCCCTCTCCTACTGGATAGCACCATCTCACACTGAGTAGCACTGTCATCACTAGCCGTGCTGTTTGAAAAATGCATTTTAATGATGTATCTTTAAAATGTATTTGAAGTAACATGGATATCAGCCATCCTGTCTGATAGTTCTGAAATTAAAAGACATTCTGTATGTCAAAAGCTTCTGAAATAGCAATATTTGCTAACTTGATAGGTGCAATTGTACCTGGGGTCCCCTAAGTGTTTTAAAGTTAAATTTAAAAATAAATCATAACTGTAATCTGGATGAAACACCTTTGAAAAATGTGTCACTCTTGCAAGACCATGCATTATAATCACATGACGTTGAGTCAAAATCATATTTAAAGGAATTTGCAGAAGTGTACATTGCAAAAAACTTCCACTTCACCTTCTAGTAAACTATGAGAGTCGAACATTATTTTATTCTTTATATTCAAGTTAATCAAATTGGAAAAAATAGAATTATCAAGAAAATACTTGAGTAAATTGTGTCAATTTTACAAATAAGTTGGAAAACGAGATTGGAAATGTAAAATGCAGGTGAATAATTTGATGCATTATCTGGTAATTAAGATCATTTCTATGCAAGAAGGTATTACATAGGAAGGTAGAAAATGTGTTCTTTTTAGTTGTTTCTACTGTATCTACTCATAACATCATTTTCTGTACACATCATTTATTAATATCATTTATTTCCATATAAATATACTCAGCAACATCCAAACTTTCTGAAATTAATTTGCAGTTTTTCCGTTTGTTTCACTGAGACCATAATCTTACAATCTATATTTTGCAGATATTCATAAATATATGTCAGGGAAATTTTGTAATTGACCTATGATTTTATTATTTAGAAAGATATTTTAGAGTACGTGTAACCATTACTTTTCTCCTATTAGGCTGCTCTGGAGAAATTCATTAAAGAAAACCTGTGGTTAGCTCAAGAATATCAAATCTTTCAGAACTACTACTTAAACAGTAAAGAAGATGTCACACAAATCTATGCCAATAGAATCAGAGTGGAAGCTGCCTTTAGAGATCATCAGCAGGTAACATGCTACTATTGCTCATTCAATTCATTTGCCTCATCTCTAAAATTAGTTTGATCAATGCAGCTACTTAACAACAATAGAATATTTGCTAGCGATACCTTTTACCTGAATTCTTTTAATCTTTTTTTTGGCTACTTCTTACTTTTCATTCTTTCATTTTTTTTGCTTCCTTGCTGTCATGTATTTTCAGTTTTACAGAGCAGTTCATGTAAGGTATTCAAAATTCGTTCATTATTCATGATATAACTTTTGAACCTAAGTATACTATATTTACGTATAAATATTTATATATAAATACATTTATCTGCATGTACTTTATATATATTTTATATATTTATATAAAGCTATGACTCAGTAATTAAAAAGCACATTACCATTACGTATACCTTCTCCATAAAACACTTTTTCTGGAAATCATGAATTTTACATCTACAGTCAAACATTATAAGCCTTTAATTTAGAAATCAGTCAAATGAAAATGCAAATAGGTAAAATCTAGTTTGATTAATTTCCTTCATAGTGTCCAGGTGTAATGTTTTACTGATTAATTAGTTACATTTAAAGAGACAGATTTTTAATTATTTATTTTTTTAAAAAAATTAACTGTACTGTGGAACCTGAGTAAAGTGATGTTGTAAAACTTTTTTGTGGGTATGTTAATGCCTATTCACAGAAAAATTCTATTTCTTTTCTTTGTGTTTACACGTAGCTCTCAAAATACAAACCTATCAGTGCAAACTATAGTAAACTAAAAGTATTGTTCAGATATTTTAGCCAAATTATTGCTTGCTTCCCTTTCATGTCTATATTTGTGAAAATTAATATGCATTTAAGCCATCATGCTTACAGACCTCAGGTTCATATCAACAGCTTCAGGTAAGAATCTTTACTAACTCAGTTCATTTATGCAGGAACCAGGTTTTGATAGATTGATATTTTAGTCCATTTTCTAAAAGTGCAGAGCAGAAATCTTCAAATAAATAAATCAGATGTGAAATTCAGTTTATTTTCTAGTACTTTACTCTTATCAATCCATTTTGTGTCTTATACCCATATCTTCATCCAGTGCTCATTTCCTCAGATACCACCCCAGTTAATCTCTAATTTTAAAATTCAGTGTATTCAGTTTGTTCCTGAAAAATATAAAAAAAATGTCTTTTGAAATGTCCTTGTTAACTACATAACTCTTCTACATTTCAAGAACAAAACTGTTTGTAAGTCCTGTATTCTTAGGGATAACCATATTTGGAGAACAAGCTGGAGATTGAAAACATAAAAAGTAGAAAGAAATTATTGCCTATCTTTCCTCACCAAGTGAGTGTCAATTATATTCTGTTGATATGATAGCAGAGGCAATGCTATGAGTATTGAAAGGTTTTCTTAAAAAGGCTGGATTGTGTAAGGAATTTAAAGTGTTTTCTCTGAATGCAGGATTAGGGCAGACTCTCTCTAAGCCTCTCTACAGAGAAATATATCTATGTTAAGTCATCGCCTGGACTTTTTATTTCTTTGGATGTAAGAATATCTGTCTTCTATAATTTCAGAGTTTATTAGTTCTTGGTAATACTTGTGAAACAGATTTGCCACTCCAGTTTACTTCTGGACATAGTATGGATGATATTACCGTGCATCTCATGATGCAGTCTGAAAGCAAAGAAAATTGCAAATGAGTTGGCATATATTATTGCTTTTTTCCTTCTCAATTTGAATACAATAAAATAAACATAGTAAAATACAGCAAAACAGCAATGCAAGAGCAACAGGATCTAGTTTCATCAGCAGTGCTATATAATAATTTTTTTTGCTTTTAAAAATCTTGTTTATGAAAAAAAAAGGTTATGACTATGTTGCTATTCTATAGGAGCTTATAATCAGCTTTATAATACATATACCTAACTTGTAGTATACTAATTAGTGATGGCAATGTTTAGAATTTCGGACTGTTGTCTGTGCCATTCAGCAATAGAATGTGTATGAAAAAGAGAAGTTCTATTTCCAATATTAATTTGAGTATTATTCATTTTTGGTAACTCTTCATTTTATTAAATGAATAATTAGTCCAACTGTTAAAACAGACTATTTCTACCATTGTCAAATAAAGAAAGTATTTAGGAATTATAATGAAAGGACAAAACATGTTGATCACATACAGGTCCTATAAAAAGAAGCTATATTTTCTTCTTAGTTTTTTTGCTAACAAGAAAAATTGCAACAGAAAATCAATTCTGGAGGAGTGTCAAAGTAATGATTTTTCTAGATGCTTTGCTATTTATATGCATTACAATGACATGAAGATTCAAGAAGACTGTTTGTCCTCTAACTCCCGACAACTTTCTTCCCTATTTGTATAGTTACAATAAATTAGAAACCATTTTTTACAAATACTAATATAAAAGGAAAACTGCTATTTTGCCTTTTCTTTTTTTGTTGTTTCATAATTTAACTTCTCCAGTGAGCACGTGTGCCTTGTGCTCCTAAGTAGCCACTTTGTTCAACCCCAGAAAAGGATCATTTCGATGATGGGTGAAATAATGTTTTTGTAACATGAAGTGTTTTGTCATGACTTTGTAAGTTTCTTTGTACTGAGGAAGGTGCACTTATTGAGTGGAAGGGATATACATTGCTGAATTGAGGGCCAATGCCCATAAATTTTGTAATACCTTCTGCAAAGGGAATGCAAAGGCATGCTCTTAGGAAGAAATGAGTGTTTTCTTCCTACTGCTACGAATATGAGGTGAATCAGAAGAGGATTTCCTTTCCTGCTGACATGGATCTTGACATAATCTTTAAATACCTTCTACTTAGTACCTAATATTTTCCCTAACATTCCCCTGATTTTTTATATAATCTTGATAGATTCTTAGTGTTTGCGTGTGTATTTCAATGTGGCAAAATTTTGTGTGTAAAAGTTTTGTAGGCTGGTCTTTCTGTAGCAGACTTTCAGTTACAAAATCTTGCCTACTACATCTTCTGCCTTGCAAATATATAACAGTAGTTTCTTCTGGAACTCTCAATGGGTGAGCATACTAGCACCAGGAGTATGATTATGCTTTTAAAAAACCCTCTAATTACTTACTGTATCTTTCTTTTCATACTGAACAATCTTAGGCTATCTATTTCATGAGCAAAATTTGATACTTCCAGTGTATTGTGCTAGCGTGTCAATGGTTATACTTTAGACATCAGCATTTGTTCTTATAATGAAATTAGATTTGATATCTAAATACAGAGGTACAAGTTGTCATTATAAATTAAAAACACATTTACTTGAATCTCTCCTCAATACTGCAAGTGGTATAGTCTTATAAAATGTTGATAATTTTTTTTCACATAACTTTTATTTAAAATCAGTTTCCATGCAAATTATAATTGTTTGAAATCTAAGCAAAATATTCATTCTCATATTCATGTTCTATTAGCTTTAGGTAACCAGATTAGTAAGAGTTTGGGGGGTGGGACCTTTTTTTTTCTTCTCTTTTTCTTTTTTTCAAACTTTCTGGACAACTGACATATTATTGCAGTAAAACATATGTAGGGTCAATTCATGCTGAATAGTTATTAGAAACCATGATAACAAAAGTCATTACACTGCAGTTCAGTTTTGACAGTAAAATTTCTGCAACATTATCACAAATCCTCATGCATTAGTGCAATGATCCTTACTGTAGTTTCATATTAGAATCAGAATACTGCTGTAGCATGCTTGATACAGAAAGTCATGCAAGTCAAGTGAAGTTCTTTTATGCTTTTACAGATAACATATTTTCATGTCTTTCTCGTGCATGTGTCTGAGCCCTCTTGGATATTTATGCCTTTACTATATTGCTTATGTGGGATATAACCATTTCAAAAATAAAGTCCCTGTTGTTTGGAAAGCCCAAACAGATTATAAAGTAAATCTGACAACGGGCACATGTCAGTTTAAGCAGTTAATTCCTTCAGATTTTGTTATTCCCATTCTTTTATCTTACTGAAAAACAGTAGTGATCTGATATAAGCAAACAAACAAACAAACAAACAAAAATCTGTCTCTAAATGTGGTTTGGATTAGTCATTTCACTTACCTGGAGATATCGGATTGCTTCATATCGTTACAAGGCTAATAGTGAAACTATGGATAAGATTATAGGAAAAATGTCACTTCCCCTCCCCATTGCCATTTCCTTACAGATCAGAATACAACTGTAAAGGATTCAGTGTGAAAGAAATCAAAATCATCATGTAAGTAATACCAGAAGTTTTATCTGTTTCTAAATTAGAGGTTTAAGGAGCTTTCAGAGCTGTTTTGATTAGGAACAGAAATTGCTAATGGAGCTGACATTTTGATTTTTCCAGTACAACCAGACTAGATAGTAGCTAGTAAGCAAAAATGTGTTACATTTACAGTGTTTTTAACTGAGGTTCTTTATACTGACTTTATACTTCTGACTCTATGATAGGTTGACAGAATAACCTGTTTCATATGAAAATATGAGGAAAAAAGGCTTTTTATTATGCAAATTTCCTAAACTTTCTTTGAGCTAATTATATTCAAACAATGTAAACATCAATTTAATGTTATAATTAAATTTGAATCAATAACTCAATAAGTTCAAATGACTCGATCAGAAAATTAATACAACAGGCAGCCAAATCAAATTATTAGTTTGATAACAAAAGGAAGTTACTGAGCTCAGACTTTGATTTCATTAAGCACAGACCTTGATTTCACAAAACCAGCAAGTTTGACTACAGATCAAATATTCCTCCAGTGCTATATTGACAGGAGTTGATGCTGAGGAGGTTGTGATGTCAGCTTTTGAGTTAAGGGATATAAGGCAATAAAAAAAACCTTTTGTAAAAGATGAAAGAAATTCAATAGAGGTTTTGTCATGTGTTGAGTTTGTGCTCATCAGTAGCTTCTTGAAGAAACTTGTGTGTGCTCAGTTCTTCCACTGGTGGGTTTTTCCTTAAACCATAAGCTTCTCTTTTTGTTATTTCCTAATAGATCTAATAGATTTCATCTCTTTAATTAAAAATATTCTTTCTTTCCCCCTTGCCCCCCATCCATATGCTTCTTCCAGACCCTATGCAGCACAGGATGAACAGAATAGGACAGATTGGGGTAGCACCTCTCTTTTACAAATCACAGTAGAAAGAGATGGACATTATTAACTCTACTACTAGACAGTTCTTTCTAAGACATAGATAAACATTAAAGTGCCTGTATGAACAAATCACTTGCCCCTAATGTAACACCAGTTTGTTGTGTAACATTTAACAGAGATGTTAGAATTGTTACTGAGTCAGAAATTTATTTAAAAAGAAAAGGCAGAGTAAACAAGCAGAATACATTCAAAACATACACCCCCTTTCTTTTTTCTTTAAATTTTTTACTTTCTCTTGTTTACATGTGAAGTAAGCCACTGAATGGTTGCAAACAACTTCCCGAGGCAAAGTTCAAAAGTTCAAAAGATATCCAGCTCTTACTTTATCTACTTTACACATTCATTTTTAACCACATGGATTAATCGTTTGAGATTTACATTCTTAGTAGCTACATAAATTCACGTTCATTCACATTTACTTCGAACTTACATTAAGAGCATCATTAAGGTCACAGTGTTATAGCTTAATCTTGCAAATACTTTAAAAAAATATTTGATGTCAAAATAATTTGACTTGGCATTTAATAACTGGCCAAAAGAACTTGCAGCAAACAACCAACAAAATGCTCTAAATTAATAAAAATCCTACTTTTGCTTTCCTTTTTAGCTCATAAACAACGTTATTAGAATCTTTCAGGATTATAAAGCTCACCTATACTGTAACTCATGCCAAATGTCTTACTAGGAGTACTTATGTTAAAGTCTTATTAGGCCTACATTTTCCATGCTTGCATGCTTGAAAAACTAAAAAATCCTTAATAGTTTAACATATAAGATTAATGCACCTTGTTATGCAAACTGTTATTCTGAAAACTGGTAGAAACTTTGTATTGTACCTTCTTAAACCTTTCTGCTCAGAAAGGATTAACATAACCTGAATCAGCAAGAATGGTCTCTGATATAATTAGCTGGACAAAGTTCACAGAATCACAGAATTGTGATCAGATCCCCTCTCAGTTCATTCAGCCTTTCCTCATAGGGGAGATGCTCCAGGCCTTTAATCATCTTTTTAATCTCTCTCCGGGAGATCCCTGTCTTTTTTGTACCAGGAAACCCAGAAGTGAACACAATACTCCAGGTGAGGCCTAACTAGGGCAGACTAGAGGGGGAGGATCACCTCCTTTGCTGGCCACGCTCCTCTTGATGTACCCCAGGATCCCATTGGCCTTCTTAGCCACCAGGACACACTGCTGGCTCATGGCCAACCTGTCGTCCACCAGCCCCCCCAGGTCCTTCTCAGCAGAGTTTCTCTCCAACAGCTCATTTCCCAGCCAGTTCTCAACCCATCTCACTGTCCATTCATTTATCCCACACTTTCTTAGCTTTGTTATCAGGATGTCGTGGGAGACAGTATCAAAAGCCTTTCTGAAGTCAAGGTAGATGATATCCACTGCTCTCCCTCCATCTACCCAGATGGTGATGACATCATAGAAGACCAAAACAAAGAAGGTATTCAGTATCTTCACCTTCTCAGCATCTCCCGTTACCAGGACGCCTCCCTCACTCATCAGGGGACCCACATTATCCCTAGTCTTCTTACAGTTCATATACTTAGAAAACCCCTTATTATTATGTCCTTTGCCAGCTTAATTTCCAGGTGGGCTTTAGCCTTCCTCATCGCATCCCTGCAGACCCTGACAACATTCCTATATTCTTCCCAAGTGCTCAGACCCTTTTTCCGCAATTCATGGACCTTCTGCTTCTCTTTGAGTTTATACATGAGCTCTCTGCTCATCCACACAAGTCTTCTACCACCCTTCCCTGATATCTTACTCACTGAGACACACTGATCCTGAGCTTGGAAGAAATGCTGTTTAAATGCTAGCCAGCTCTCACAGGCTCCCTTACCTTCTAACAGGGTAGCCCATGAGATAGCTTCTATTAGGTCCTGGAAGAGATCCAAGTTTGCTCTTCTGAAGTTCAGGGTAGCAATTCTACTTTTTGGTTTGCTTCTTCCACTCAAAATCTTGAACTCCATCATCTCATGGTTGCTATGTCCCAAGCTGACCCCGACCTTCACTTCCCTAATGAGACCATCCTTATTAGTAAGAACAAGATCTAGTACCACCCCACCCCTCATTGGCTCCTTCACCATCTGTATCATAAAGTTATCTTCAACATATTGCAGAAACCACCTGGACCACACATGCCTGGTCCTGTTGCTTACCCAACAAATATCTTGGTAGTTGAAGTCCCCAATAAGAACCAGTGCCTGGGATCGTGAGGCTACTTCTAGCTGCTTGTAAAAGGCTTCATCAACTTTCTCCTCCTCATCAGAGGGCCTGTAGTACACACCCACAACAGTGTCACCCACACTAGCCTGCCCCTTGATTCTCACCCACAAGCTCTCCACTGGTACATCACCCTCTCCCAGGTGGAATTCAATACATTCTAGCTGCTCTCTCACATAAAGAGCAACTCCTCTGCCTCACCTCTCCACCCTATCTTTCCTAAAAAGTACATAACCATCCATGACAGCATTCCAGTCATCCAAGCTGTCCCATCATGTCTCCGTGATCGCGATGAGATTGTGGCATTGTGACTACACAAAGATCTCTAACTCTTCCTGTTTGTTACCCATGCTATGTGCATTAATATATAGACACTTTAGGGAGGCAGCAGGTGCAGTTATCCCTAAAGGGACACAAGATTTCAGGTGGGGAATAGGCAATGGTACCTCCTCCGAAGAGTCTTCACAAGATCCTACAGGAAAATCCTGAGATTTTTCCCTGCAATCACTTAGAACAACATCCCCAAGTCCATCAACTCTAGTTGAAATCTCTGAACTACTTGCTCAACCCCAGCGAGCATCATTTTTATCCCTTTCCCCCTTCCTAGTTTAAAGCCTTCTCAGTGAGCCCCACCAGCTCCTGGGCTAGGATCCACTTTCCACTTGGAGACAGGTGAGACCTGTCCACATCCATCAGGCCAGGTGCCGAGTATACCAACCCATGGTCAAAGAACCCAAAGTTCCTGGGCAGCACCAGCCTTTGAGCCACTTGTTCAATGCCTGGGTTCTCCTAGCCCGCTCCAAATCCCTCATCTCACCAGAAGGGATATAGGAAAATATCACTTGCGCTCCCCCTCACTTAACCAAGCGCCCTAGACCCCTGAAATCTCTTTTGGTCGCTCACAGGCTACTCTGAGTGACTTCGTCGCTGCCTGAACTATCAATAATGGGTAGTAATCAGAGGAACAGACCAGAGCTGGAAGTTTCCAGCTGATGTCCCTGACCCAGACCCCAGGGAGGCAGCACAGGTCCCTGCAGGTTAGGTCAGGTCTACATATGGGGCCTTCTGTTCCCCTGAGAAGGAAATCACTACCACAATTACCTTTCTTTCCTTGCAGAAACAGTCTCAAGGCATGGGGTTGATTGCCTCACCCTAGGCACCCTTTTAGGCAGACTCTCCCTCACCTCCCCTTCAATTTCCAGGTCCCCAAACCTATTGCTTAGGGGAACCTGGGGAAGTGGGGTTGGTAGGCAGAGGGTGCTCCCATGACGCTGAATAATTCAGAAGCTCAGTATCCTCCCAAGTTCAGGCAACCTGTTATTATGATTGGAAATGAAATTCCCTCCTTGCCCAAGAACACCTGCCTGAATGATCAGGTTACAAATTATACTTGGCTAAGTCTGTCTCGGTTTCTCACTGTATTGTCATACACTGTGAATAATTAGTTTTGAAGGAGACATAAAGGATGAAATAGTCGTTAAGGTGATCATCTTACAGTAGAACCTTGCTCTGAAAGAAATTTTGAGTAAATTGTGCTAAAAGAAGTGGTTTCATCAGTAATGCTGAAGAAAGCAACCCCAGAAAAATGTAACTGCCAGATTTGGGCATGCAAGGTATGACACCTTCTTTCAAATCTCTATAAATGACATAGCGAGAATATGATTTCAAGTCTTTCACTTCTTGAGGACCCCTAACCCTAGGATTGTGGAGTGCAATCCCTGCATAATTTTCATGGTTCAAGCATTTACCCCTTTTCCATTACTGCATGTCAGGGGACTTCAAGGCTGACAGCAGTCACTGAAAGCCACTCCTACTTCTTCTGATTCTCCTGTTCCTACCTGGCCTGCATAGTACAGATGGAAATTTTATCCTTACTCTCTGGATACATCGAGGATGTGGTGGAATACTGTAACACTTGTTAAGGCGTCCCAGAGGTCTGATTTATAGTGTCATTCCCCCTTCAATGAAGGTTACTTTTGTACAGATCCTTTAAATTTTTCTTGTCTGAAATTAGGTTGAGTCTGTAAGTGCCCTCATTCATTCAGAGTATATGAAAATGACAACACAGATGCAAATAATGTGAGTTCAGAATAAAAGAAAAAACACATTTACTCTATTCACACTCCAAATATATGTTAATTCCCATCTTCAACTAGCTTTCTGCTTTCCTCTGAATTGGCATTTGTCAAGGGTTTAGATTTTGTGAATGTTCCTACCTCGTAGTGTATTACCGTAGAGTCACAGTCGTCTTTCAAAACTTAAAGGAGGTCTAGAGGAATCATAGAATCATTTGGGCTGGAAGAGACCTTCAAGATCATCAAGTCCAACCACAACCTAACCCTTCCTAGTCCACCTCTACACCATGTCCTCAAGCACAACATTTACACACCTTTTAAATACCTCCAGGGAAGGAGACTCCACCACTTCCCCAGGCAGGCCATTCCAGTGCTTGACTAGCCTGTCAGTAAAGAGATTCTTCCTAATATCTAACCTAAATCTCCCCTGGTTGAATTTGAAACCCTTTCCTCTTGTTCTATCACTTATTACCTGAGAGGAGACGGACCCCCACCTCTCTACACCCACCTTGCAGGTAGTTGTAGAGAGCAATAAGGTCTCCCCTCAGCCTCCTTTTCTTAAGACTAAAAAGCCCCAGTTCCCTCAGCTACTCCTCACAGGACTTGTGCTTCTGGCCCTTCACCAACTCTGTTGCCCTTTTCTGGACACAGTCCAGCATCTCAATATCCTTCTTGTAGTGAGGGGCCCAAAACTGAACACAGTAGTTGAGGTGTGGCTTCACCAGGGATTAGTATAATGCGATAAACACTTCCCTACTCCTGCTGGTCACACTATTCCTGATACAGGCCAGGATGCTGTTGGCCTTCTTGGCCACCTGGGCACATTTCCGGCTCATGTTCAGCTGGCTGTCCACTAACACCCCCAGGTCCTTTTCCTCCAGGAAGCTCTCCAGTCACTCTGCCTCAAGCTTGTAGCATTGCATGGGGTTGTCATGACCAAAGTGCAGGACCTGGCCCTTGGCCTTGTTGAATCCCATAGAGTTGGCCTCTGCCCATTGATCCTGCCTGTCCAGGTCCCTCTGCAGAACCTTCCCGCCTTCCAGCAGATCAATACTCCCATATTTGGTGTCATCTGCAAACCTACTGAGGGTGTGCTCAATCCCATCGTCCAGCTCATTAATAAAGATGTTAAATACAACTGCCCCCAGCACCGAGCCCTGGGGAACACCTCTTGTGACCTGCTGCCAGCTGGATTTAGTCTGTTTCCTTGAAACTAGCAGAACATGACCCAGGAGAGTAAGTGAAGCTTTTTTAGAATAAAACTTCTTTCTATACCCAAAAGTTGCCTTGTATACTTAGCTGGTGAGCAAACAACCCTTTGCTTCAGTGAGGTGTGAAACTCTTGTATCTCCCTTTGGTGGCTATTTGACATTTTTCAGCAAGGATATATCTTTCAATCAATGTGATGTGCCATGTCAACCTTCAAATTAAAAAAAAAAAAAACAGCATGCTGACATATAAACACTTAAGTTATTTGTAGCCTATTGCTGTTTCTTGGTTGAAATCAGATGTGATGGCAGTGAGCCACTCTACTGTGGCAATGGTTTTGGAGTCATCCCCAATTCCTTAGGCAAACCAACACAGTACAGTTAGGAGGGGTGAGGCATGGAAGAAGTGGCAACACCTACTTGAAGTCAGAAAGGGCTGAAGGAGGATGCAGAACTCCACCACCACAAGTGGCCCATTGAAGATACTCCTAAGCAGAAATATTAACCACCTTTCATGGGGCCATTCAGAGCACAGTTCCATGACAATTTCAGCAAATCTAAATTCTTGCAGCTGCAGTCTGGCTCGTCCTGCATGCTGGCATGCTGCCTCCACTGGGGACCAGCTTGGAAACCTGATATGGCAGAACATTAATCTGGTAAACCAGGTTTAGCTGCAGCCATATCTACACCCTAAATGATGGCTTTGCTAACTTACATGCAGGTTCTCTATGCAAGATAAAAGAGAGGATGCACTGCTGGACATGGGATGGACACTGGAGCCATTGCCACTCTGGTGATAAAGAGTGAATAATTGAATGAAAAAAGAGGGTGGGAATGAGGAATTGTAGTACGAAACAGCATCAGAACTGTTCTAATTCCCAGAAATAAACTGTTGATGCAGGTTTAGTATCCATTTCCCAGTAACCCAATGTAATTTTGTTAGTCCTAATGTATTTTACCACTAAATCTAGCCATTCTTGACATTGATTTCAGTGCAATTTGTGTAATAGGTCAAGTAAAGTGGTGCTTATTGACTGCTGATTGTATACGTTTTTCCACCTGAAGTGTTATTGTTAATTGACATGCTCTTTCATTTTCCTGAGAAATTTTTCACTCTATTTGAGTAACTGGCTGAAATTTCCCTTTGTAAACTAGGTGTCTTTCACGACAAATATCAAATATAGTTCTGAAAATCAGATAAACTGCACACACTAATTCATTCCTTCAACAACAGAACATTAAAGTAATCAGATTCAGGCCAGTTTGTCAAACATAATTTACCTTCAGTGAATATATGCTGTATGCCCCTAACTAAATCATCCATTTCTAAATGTCTTGTAATCTTGTCCCATACTATTATTTCTTGCAATATTCTTGCAAAAAAATTCTGGCCTGAAGTTTTTTGTCTGGACATATTGCAGAATGGTTTACATCTATTCCTAGGTTATTACAGATCTTGTATTGCCAGACTCTTTATCTCAGTTCTCAAGATTACAGAATTATGAGAAAGTCTATCTAATTATGGCTTGTTGCTTTCCTTTATGAAGCTTTTTTTCTTGTATTTCAATGGTTGCAGTCAGAAATTCTTTTTGTACTTATAAGCATGGTACTTATGGATGGTACTTCCCTTTCTCCTGTCAGGGATGCATATGTGAGTAGCTTCCTGCAGCCACTGAGAGCAAATTGGGTAAAGTAATACACCAGAGAGAAACCCGAACAGCATTTTAAACATTGCTGCATTGGTGAACTAGTAGATAATACAAGAGTTCGCTCTTGTTCTTCTATTCAGGAGTCCAATGTTTATCCCTCTACGTTTCCACTTGTTTGAATCCAAAAGTGTGTTTCTCCATTGCTAAGGTTCTCAAAATGTCTGTACAAAACCAGCAATAAAGATCCCAAGAAATACATCACTTCTTTAAATGTCATGTTGGATCTCTATCTTCCTCCAGATCCACTGAAAAAATGACTTCTTGTTAGCCACCCAAGAAGTCTCCTTTCCCAGCACTCCCCATGGCAGCCTATCACTTTGTGCTCCTCTGCATACTGAGATTCCACCAGTACTCCTTTCTGGAGTTACTTCTAGGAATGAAGTGAAAGGAAACTACTGGAGACAGTCCAGCAAAGGGCTACGAGGATGTCTGGGGGACTGGAGCACCTCTCATATGAGGAAAGGCTGAGAGACCTGGGGCTGTTCAGCCTGGCA
Organism: Gallinula chloropus; assembly: GCF_964237585.1. NCBI lineage: Eukaryota > Metazoa > Chordata > Aves > Gruiformes > Rallidae > Gallinula > Gallinula chloropus. Next base: position 46,741,437 of record NC_140086.1, read on the forward strand.
GAAGATAAGACTGAGAGGGGACCTTACCAATCCTTATAAATATCTAAAGGGTGGATGTCAAGAGGATGGGACCAGACTCTTTCCAGTGTTGCCCAGTGACAGGACAAAAGGCAGTGGGCACAAACTGGAACACAGGTAGTTCCATCTGAACATGAGGAAAAATTTCTTCACTCTGAGAGTGACAGAGCACTGGGACACGCTGCCTAGAAAGCATGAGGAGTCTCCTTTTCTGGAGATAGTCTAACCCCACTCAGACATTATCCTGTTCAACCTGTTCAAGGTGATCCTGCTTTAGCAAGGGGCTTAACTGGATGGTCTCCAGAGGTCCCTTCCAGCCTCTGTGATTCTGTGAACGCCATACCATTTCAGTGCAAAGTACAGGCTAGTTACTTTAAAGAAGTGTTGAAAATAGTCCCAGGTAATCCTGTCCCCAAGTTTTCATGCTACTGCAAGGCACATGTCAGAAATTGTATATACTTACCCAACCTTAATAGTTCACTACACCAAGGTCTTAGGCACATCCAATATGCTCTGTCAGCATCCTACATTCTCCTCAGCCACTCCCCACCCCCATGCTTTCCTTGAACCAGCTGAGTACATGAGATAACATACAGCATGCTGAGACACCTCTGTGTGAACTTCTCTAAAATAGTGGATTTGCACAGATGCAACTGGAAAATCCTCGGAGGATGTAGGAGGATTGTGATGAAGTGTCAGACAGGAAGAATATAGCCTGATTTGCTGAAAAATCATCATTGGTAACAGATAAGGAAAAATGTACTTTTTATTTGTATACTCAGTACACTTGACCCCAAAGTCAATGAATTATGTCAATTATCGACTTGCTATATTATTTTCTAGAGAATTGTTATTTACAATATTAGTGAACTAGAGTCCATTGTGATCTGATTCAAACTGCAGTTTTATGAGCAGTGGAAAACTTCCTCGTCCCAAGATATAACAAAAACAAATTCACATCCACTCCTTGCAGAAATCTCTTTCATGTTACACAGGCTAATATGTAAATGTTTGGAAGATATGTTTCTTTGGCACCATATTATACATGTAAATGATTTCTCTTATTTTATTCTTGCGTGTATCTGAAAACAAAAGTATATACTATAATATGTATATATACAAGTTTTCTAGAGATTATATTAATTTCAGACATCAAATTCAAGCTAAGCAAAATGTCAAACTTTGTTTACTAATTTTGTACTTATCTTTCCTTTTAATATCCTGTCTTGGTTCTCTAGTTATAACGTAGATGCACCTAAAGTTCGCTAGAAACATTTGCCATTAGCTTCTTCTAAAAAAAATTAAATTTGAGGATAATCCTACCTCCAGAGCTTATTCTGTTCCTGGCCATTGACTGTGACAGTGAAAGGCTCATCTGAAAGCAGTGGAGCATCCCATCTAAAAGCATAAAACATATTACATTTCATGAAAAAGCTAATTCAGATTGTTTAATTCTGGTAATATTGCCTCTGTCACCTTCAAAATCAAAATGTTCTTTCCTGTTATTATAAAGAAAACAACCAAATTGCTTAAAAACCCATTTGAATACACAGCTGCCTTATGTTGCATACTAATTTGATTAAAAATGCTTGTGCCTCACCAGCATTTTTTACATAAAACACACTGGTGAATTTAACAAAGAAATATAAATATATTTTAGTGATTTTTGTTGGTAGAGTACACTATAACATCCATAATACCCCTGGACCAAACAAAGATCTCAAAGCAGTATTGGAAGACACTAAACTGAATGTCTTGCTGTATTTGTTTGCTCAATGCTTTGGGCACTGTGCCAACCTCATTGCGAATAACTGCATTAGTCAAGTGTATCCAAATTATTACAACACAGCGTCCATCCCAGTTATTGCTGTTGAAGCATTTTCTGAATCTTCACATCACTAGAAACATTTATTTGAGGGGAGAGCTTTGCATAAAATCAGGACAATTTTAATTTTGGACAGAAAATATTAACATCTTAGCAAGTTGCTTGTGTAACTAGGTTTTCCTAGAAAGAATAATTAGGAAGTAATTGCACTACTTTTGTTTACGTATTACAAACACCTTGCCTTAAGTGGGGAGCTGCTGTGGCAATAGAATGAAGAAAAGAGGAGCCAGAACAGCATTCATTGTCTTTATTTTTCAGCTGATGGGAATAAGTATTGTCGATAGGCATCTCACCTTCTTGTTTCTTCACTCTACTGGCTTAACTCCTTAATTCTTGACCTAGATGATGATACTGCAATAAATCTTTGTGGATTTCTATTTAGAATGCTTTTATAAGAGAAATGGCAGACAGTATGCTTTTGATCTTTTTGCTCCTAGAGAAGAGCCTCCTCCTAGTGCAGAGCCATCCAATCTTTCTCGCCATAGCAACCCTTGTGCTAAACTGTGTCTGCAAGGTACAGAACATGAAGCTCCCCATGTTCTCACCTTTTCACTTCAGGATAGTTCAGGTCAAGGTGGTCTGATGGCATCCAAAACCAACTGGGCAATATTGACCTTTGTAGCCCTTGCTGGCTCACTTCTCCTCACTGTTGGCTGTTTGTGTTACTCTGCAATTTCCAGCTTGGCATAGCTGGTCATGATGCTTAGTTCTGAGAGGAGAGATGTATTGGAGCTCATTGATGATAGCTACATGTTGTTCAGGAGATGTGGTCTGATCATTCCTGTTACGTACAGTTGGGCTGGCAAGGCAAAGAAATCTCCCTCCTCGTTGTTTTGGAATTGGTGTTTTCCTTCTCTTAAAGTGGACAGCAGTACTTTTTTACCCCCCCATTTACTAGCCCCAGTGAAACATGATTTCAAACTGCCACCTTAGCCATGTCCTTAAACTTTTATTCTGGGCACCAGGTCCATCAATGGTCAACATTTTATTAAGCCCCTTGTTGGGAGCGAAATTCCCAGCTCTTGTACCAGTGTATGTGTCTGAGTTTGTTGCTGCTGGTAGTTTTGTGCCATGTGCTGCATTGCCCAGGGAAGTATATATTATCATGCCATTCTCATCTGTCATTCTCATCTGCTAAATTGGGTTAGAAGTATGAAGTCACAATACTTTTAAAAATATATGACATTATATTTAAAAGTTAAAATCTCTAAATTTTCTGTGAAATAAAACATTGACACTGAAATTCTGACGTTTTTCTTTTCGTTATATGGAAAACATTTGGACATAGACAATATATTGCAGTGTTGTATTTTGAATATGCTATATTAAATGTGGTATGTTCGTGTCAGTGTTTACACACTCTGTACTAACTCATAATTAATTTGAGAAAGACAATGAAAATTTCAGAAATTATAAAAAAATAATGATAAAGCAGAAATGGCTTCAGGAAATAGTCTCCTGTATGAAAAATTCTTATAATGCAATGAAATCTGGTAAGAATGCTCCTTTGTTGGAAAATTTGAATTTTAAATGTTCTTCTGTCTATCTTTAATAACTGCCAAATACAAATTTTTGCTGATTTTAATATTAAATGGCTGTTAATTTTATGGTGAGCCATCTAAATAACAAAATATTGTAGAAACTTAAGCCACTGACTTCTGTATCAACTCCAGAACATTTTCAGAAAACATTTCATCTTTGCCTCACTAGGATCAGTACAAAATTGCCAATTTTAATGGCAAACTACCATAAACTCATCTCCTCCAGAATAAAGCCATCCTGATTTTTGACACATGAATAAGTTGTTGTCCATCAGCTACAGAATGGTAGCTGTCTGCTTGCACAGTTCTGCAACTAGCAACATGTACCAGCAGTAGGATAAATACTATGAGTGAGGGATATGTGATTTCCCAGTCAGGTGTGGATGCACCTGCAATATGGATAGATGGAGAGAATTTATGCAGATACGCAAACCATTTAACTAAAGGCATAAACAGCACGTCTTGTGATGCTAGAGATAGGTCTATATTGGCTTTTAAGCTACACCATGGTATTTCTGTGCCTGCCTTAAATTATCTCACATTGAGCACTCATTACAGAGTAAAAGAATGTGCAGCGATGAAATGACAGAGCAGCTGATGCACAGTAACCTTTTCACGTGTCAAAGCCCTCTGACAACTTGAGTTTTACACATGCTTTTGGATTTTTTACACTAAATCATCAATCTGCCAATGTTGTCCTCAAGTCAAAAAATTAGGCTGTTAAATGATCAGAGACTGCGTTTATTTTATTTGGGCAAGAATGAACATTTCTAGAAGCTTCTTTGATTTTTGTAAGACATTGGGGAAAGAATGCAAGGCTGGAGCTGTTTCATCATGAAGACTGGCTAACTGATCTTTGTTTTCCATCAAATTGTACTATGTTGATGCTATTGATATGTGCATTTTTGAAAACAGTTGCTCATTCAGAGAGGATGTTTTACTTTAACAGCTTCTCTGAACAATCTGAAGTTCTATGTTTGTTCTTGTTTCACCTTCCCGCTGGTTTAGCAACATCATGTTTTGTATATGGTCAGAAATGTCAGAGTAACTAAGGCAACCATAGCCTCTGAAGTTCTCTGAAGCACTTAGGGTGCATGTACTCCCCAGTGCCAGCGTACAGTTTACTCAAATGTTCTGGGAAGGCAGGCGGCAGTGCTAGCCTTTGTATCAGAGTGGACCTGAGACACACACAGGTGGAATGCAGATGACCAGCTTGCTTTTGTGTTAACATCTTGACATTCATCAAGAGACTTGACATTACTTTTTACCACTTGGAAGATGCTATGCCCACCAGATATTTCGAATTGCATTTTTTCTTTTATGGGGGAGGAAGAAAGGCTTAGGATAATTGATTTCTCCCTCCTGCCATGTGGAACATCCTGTAAAAGGTATTATCTTTGGTTTCCTTGGTCAATTTTCTGTGAACACATTTTCTTCTCAGAATGGAAGTGCTGTGAAGAACAGCAGAGACCACAAAGAAAGACATAGGCCTACATCCCCTTTTGAAATTATTTCATCTATGTTGCACTGAAAACAGGACAGTTTGCTACGCCTCTGAAATACCTATGCAGGAACATACAGAAGCATGAAGGGGAGTTAATTAAAGATACTAAATCAGTGCACATAACGGAAGAAAAATGTTTTCCTTTCCCTCCTCAGCCATTTTCTTCTATTTAGATGTAAGGTGATCACAGTATAGCAAACAATCCATTAAGAGAATCTCTATGGTACTTGAAAGATCTTTAGCTACTCTGAACCTCTGTGTGAAACCCAGATTCCTGCAGCCATAATTTCCTTCCAGAATTAAATGAAAAGACAATTCTGGTTCAGAATTATAGCTAGGATGCTGTAATTTTCTAAAGTATTGCCCATGATCATTAAAAGTACTCCTAGCCACTGAATACTGACTGAGAGTCAGTTCAGTGAAGTCCAGCTGCCGCTTTAAGTCTCGTATTGGAACATGTGATCTGGGGCAGCTACCCTGCAAGGGTATTTTATTAAATTAACACTAGTGAATGGTGCATAAAATTGTCACTAAGATAAATTTATTATAGTATGATTTTATTCTCACATTATTCTGTACGGGGTGCTACCCCAACAGAGTTTCCAATTCAGTAGCATGCCTGAAGCCAGGGGTTTTATCAGCAGTGTGTCAAAGGGTGCCTGGCTCTCATTCATATATAATTTACTCTTATTACACGAGATATTTCTATTTTTCTGCACTAACAGTTGTATATTTTCTAATGAAGGTTTAAATCAACTGGGAACCAGGGTATAAATAGAGTTTCAGTATTTTGTGCCAAATATGGATTGTTTGTCTTCCTGTTAGTTATGGATTGTGAGTGTATTATCGCTGAAGGAAAATTTTTGGGTCTTTCTTTTTCTTTCATGTATTTATTTATCATTTAATATAAATTATAGGAACTCTTCAAGTGTACAAAATTAATTATATCATTTAGAAAAAATGTCTGAGATAACTAAGAGAAACATATGAGCCTACCTTGTCTGCCTAGGTCAGCTTTGTGCTTTATTGAACTTGTGAAGGTAACTTTAACAGTAACTTGGTGTTTAGTGTTTACGAGCTGAATAACTATATAGATGCAAGGTTCCGTAATGACATTTTCTTATATAGATAATATTCCCTTCAAAGTTTTGAAAATGCATTGTATCTGTTGTAACTGCTCTGTTCATTGTGTCTGACTGCAGAGCAGTATGTTCCTTGTGAAGCAGTTAGCAAGTAAGAACTTTTCAGAATTCACATACACTATACTCTCCAGTCCTTTTTCCATGTCTCAGAAAACCCAAGGTGAATTGGATGTCTTTTCCAGCCTTTAGGGGAATGGCAAGCCAGATGGAATTCCCATGTATAATGATGGAGATCTTGATGTATGTCCTCCTTGCTACACACACTGAAGCATTTCAGGATTATGTTCTCACAGCAATGTGAATTCTTGTGGTATCAGTAAGTACAGTTGGGCCTGGCAATGTTCCAGACTTTGTGCCTGAGCTTCATGGCGAAGGTTGCTTTCTGGTCATACTCCTGGCTGTTGAAATATCCTAAGATTACATCTGAAATTAGCAAGTGATTATACTTTTTGCTATAATGTACCCTGTCATTGTTATTGTCTTTTTGTTCATTACTGATAAGAGAGCAACTCTGCATCTATTTTTTTTTTTGGACTTTTGATCCTTGTAATTCCTCATTTACAAAAGCAGTGACTAACAACTGCTTTTGCTTTAAAATTCACATTGCCAAAAGATAACCTTTATTCCCCTGGAAATTCTGATGGATTAGCCTCTTGAACCAATGGTGAGGTTCAGTCTTTTTTGACCCAGATTTTCTACTGGAAGTAGAAAGGACTTATTCTACTGCCTACAAAACCCCCTCTTCTTCAACCCCTTCCAAACCAAATAATAATGACCACACTCTTATAGAATCCCCTTCCCCCCTCCCCCGTAAATTTTGTTACCCTTTAATCAATATATTGTTCTCCTAAACATGCCCACCATTCTATGTATAAACGTGCCAATAATAGTGTTTAAGATGGCTACTTCCTGGAAGTATGTCACCATTATCAAGATATTGAGAATGCACTCAGAAAGCAAATTACATTTCTGAAAAGTATTCTGAATGAAATAAATGTTTAAACAAGCTGAGTGTAGCTGGCTAAAACTCTTTTTCCTTGAAAAAAATGGAAGGTTTTCGGAACTGAATTCTTCATAGGACTTTCTTTAAAAGCTTTAACAAGAATATTCTCTTAGAGCCTAAGACAGTATTTCTACTCATCTTGGGTTGCTTGAACCCATTTTTGGCCCTGAGACTTCAGTATCTGTCTGAAATAATCTACATGGAGTCTCGAAGGCCACACTATCGAATGTGTTTGGTTAGATTTTTATCATTCCCTTCTGTTGAAGAAATACTTTGTAGTGCATGAAGATATCCATGCCTGCTCTGAATTAATGCAGAACAGGGAACCTGAGCTTCGATCTTCAACCTTCGGATGAGTGCCATAGGCACCTGCTGAAGGGTTCAAAAGTGAACCCTTCGTTAACCTCACTCACTGGTTCTTCACATAAGCCACCCTCCTATGAAACAGGAGAATATTTAAAATTGGGAACAAGCTTGTCACACATGAGGATTCTTTTCTGCACATCTCTAATGCTAAGTTTTACTTAAGATCAAAGGCCACCCTTTTGAAAATGTATATCTAATATTTTTCTGCCTATGTATATATGCTGTTAGCAGAAATTAACATTTAAAAAGCTTCTCAGTAGCTCTAAAAGTCAAACGTTAAAGTTTAAACACTGAAGAGTATTTGTCAGTGCAACTGTTTTGCTTAAGTGGTAAATATAATTTAAAGGATAATATTCAAATGAAGGCTATGGTACAGTGTTGCTATCAATTTTTGTATAATGAAAGATTAAATGAATCCTTGCTAATGCATTATTGGTATGTGAAGAACAAGAAGAAACAAATCACACACATTTTCCCACTTAATTATTGTGCTAGACACTCATTGTCATATCATTGACCTATTTGGTCATGCCCAAGTTAATCATGCCTGAATCTTTTCCCAGTGGGAAATAAGCTCCTTCACTTCCTGTCTTGCAGGAATATCAACTAAAACTCAGTCACATATGCCCATAGTCTGATCACTGCAGCCCACCGTAACCGTCGTCTCCAGCAGTGAAACTGCAGTCTGCAGCATGCCCGTGAGAGTCGGTGTCAGATACCCATCACTTCCTGTGTGCCTTCGTTCAACTCCATTCAATCACTTACTACATTAAATTATACCAACCTCTGTTTGCAAAAGTGTTCCCCTCCTTTTTTTTCCTTTTCTTCCCCTTTTTTCCCTTTTTTTTTCTTTTTTTTTTTCCTTTATATTTTTTGGTTGTTTGCGGGGAACTGTTTTGTCACACTGAAATAGAGTTTATGTGCAGTGACAGCCTAATAAGCCAGCAACTTTAGTCGCTTATTAAAGTCAAGCATGTGTCTTTGTTTCATGTTGCTAATGATGTGGAACCGTCGAGGCCCGAGTATATTTCGTCTGGACGGTGTGGGAGCGAATGCTGAGAGCTCATTACTTGGCTCCCCATTGGAATCCTGCAGGCTTCTGCTCATTGAGGAGACTGTGGGGGCTTTGACAGAATTATTATACTGAATATTTTTAGACTCATTAACTATATCACCAAAGCAAAACATCTCTTCCTTAGATGCAAATGGCTGCAGCTACTGTGGCTTTGCTTTAGTTATTGCGGAAAAAAGGATGAAGCTTGAAAACAACTTAGGGGAAGGATTTTCATGCCCGAATGTTTGAATTTGTAACTTATATTGGGAATGTGTAAGCCTTTTTTTACCACATTTAAGCCACTCATGTCTAAGTGCCATTTAAAAATGCATATATTCAGTTTCATATAGTAAGCGGTGCTCAATCTTTTAAATTTAGAAAGTGGTACTGAAGTACACAGTAAAATAGGAGCTTTTGGAATTCCACTTTCTATTCCAGAGTGAAAAGATTTAAATGTAAAAAGCTCATGTTAAAGTAATTATAGATGCTTGAGTTAAGCCTTCAAAGGTAAAGGAATTCAGAGTTAAGGCTAAAAATTCTGACTTTCCTTTAACCTAAGTTCTGGAACATATGTACTGTGCAGTATGAAAAATCACACACTTCTCCAAGCTGCACAATTTCTAACCACAACAGAGTGATTTAAAGATGAAGAGTGAGACAAAATTTTTAGCCTAAGTCTGAATTTCCTTGCTATGATGGGTTTAAGTTGGTCCTTAATGTTACTTTATTGTAGCTTTTTGTGGTTTAATTGAGACTTAAGATGTACTAGAAGAAAAATATGAATACCTTAAAATTAATTCTTCAGAGCAAAGGACAGGAAATTGCATTTATGGCTCCATTTGTTGGAAAAGTGAAGTTGGCTGTGAACTGTACATTATTTCACCTTCTAGAAAATTGTATTTTGATTTCTTGATGGAGACCTTCTCTATATGTTGTGTATGAGCCTGCCTTCTATAAATTATGAGCTTGAGTAATTACCTAAGTATGTGCACATTTAAAAAAAAGGTAGACACAGGTGGGGTTTTTCCCCCCTCGTGTACAACGTTTCATTAGGGTATTATTCTAAAAAATTATTGTAGGAGAAAAAAAAAAGCAACCAACTATTTTGATTCCTAGGAAGAAAGACACTGCTTTTATTTGTGGTTCATTTCCTGCTGTAGTATTCGCTGACAATGGTGACACCGTGTTTATACATCAAGAAGTTCTTCTTTCTATGACTGCCAGGGACTCTGGAGGGAATACTTCATATCTGAAACATGTTTCCCTTTGGGATTTCGCCATCAGAATAACACTTCTGATGAGCAGCCCATTAGAAAAACATGTTTTGTTTGTTGGTTTGTTGGGTTTTTTTTCATTCTGAAGATATGAAAAAGAATAGTTAAAAATCTGTCAGATAAGAAAGTCATACTGAACCGAAGTTAAATACCGTACACGTAGGAACCCCACACTGTCCACCAAGTAGTAATTTCTTAATAGCTGTAAAAGGACTTCTTAAACTAACCTCTTTGAGTAAGTGAAGCCTCGGGATGAACAGGCAGCTGGGTGCAGTTTTCCTTTTGAAAGCTTGCAGTTCCCCTCGCTACCAGTTTGTGGCACAATACTATTTAATTTAGATGTGGGCAAAACTCAACTCCAGTGCCTCATGCTAGGTACCTAAACCTTTCTATTTAAGAACCTAGATAATAGTAGCCCAATATTTATCAGGAAAACTCAGTGTTTCTGAATGGCAGGATTATAAATATGGGTCCCAGTAAGGAAGCCAACTCTAGAAACAGTGGCTATACTTGTTCATTATGTAATACACTCTTCCTTTAAGCTGCAGATGAGTTTTCAAAATCAAACGTAAATACTCTGTCAGGAAAACTCTCACCTGCAGAACCAGTTCACAGTTTTGATTTCAATGTTTTGCAGTAAAAATAGCCTGAAGCCAACACACCTGTCTAGATGCATAGATGATCCACGGGAAATAAAACAGACTTGAGCTGTAGGCATGCAAATTCAGTTGTTTCATTTCCTACATTCAGTATAACAATCAGATTACAGAACGTTAGGAGTTGGAAGGGACATCAAAAGATCACCTAGTTCACCCACCCTTCCAGAGCAGGATCACCTAGACTAAATCACACAGGAACGCATCCAGGAGGATTTTGAACGTCTCCAGAGAAGGAGACTCCACAACCTCTCTGGGCAGCCTGTCCCAGTGCTCTGTCACCTTCACAGTGAAAAAGTTTCTCCATACATTCACATAGAATGCCCTATGCTTCCTATGCTACTAATAGATGTAGTAGTACTATAAACAGATGTTTACTATCTTTTATTGTATTTACAGTCTTGTATTTATCCAAAATTACAATCATTGTACAATCCCACAATCTTTCTACTTACTTTACTTGTTTCAATGCCTGTGAAGCTGTCCTCTTTCACTTTGGGAGAGAAAAGATAATGGGAATTTTGCTTTGTTTTACCTAAAGAGACATGTTCTGCAGTGAAACTCCACTGGTAACAAACACGTATACACTGTTGGGAACCTGAATTTAGAGAGTCTTTAAGTCTTATTAAGACATATTCATGAACTAAACAATAAATATTTATCAGATTATATGGTATAATAAAATAATTTTCCTACATTCCTAGTGGCTGTTTCTCAGCAGCCTCTGTATTAAAAATCTTGCTATGTCCAAAACATGTGGCTTTTTAGCTATCAACCTTTTCATTATTGTGTAGTTGCCAAAAACTGGCTTTCCTAGAATATTGGCCAAATTCAAAGCTTTGTACTTCCAGCATATATTTAAAATTTCCACATTTATTTTCAGTCTATAGCATAATAGCTGACTTTGACTAGCAATGTTAGCTTCTGTTACCTGGCCTCCATGCAACATAAGAGCTTTGAAATTAGACAGAAATCACTGCCTTTGATGAGGTAGTTTTGGCACTGGAGAAAGTATGTGGACTTGGTGGATTAATTTTATGCATATGTTTCAGGTTAAAAAATAAATAACATTGTTTTATTCTATAGAGCACATGCAATTGACCTCAGAAGGGGTAAGGGTGCAGGGGCCTTTACAATTTATGCAGCAAATACTTAAAGATATGTTAAAGAAAAGTGATATCAGTCTGGGTTTATGTGTTGGATTTTTAAATAAATTCAGCTCGTAAAGCTAAATTTATTGATATACTCTTTACCGCCTTTCCAAATTCTGGAATAGTATAACACATCCAAATAAGCACTTACTTTGTGTTAGAGGATTGAAAAACAGCTGGTGTGCTCCTGAACTTAGTCTTTAATTGGAAACAGAATGACTAATTTTGTTATCTAGAATACAGTAATCGTGTCTGCAGTGCCAGGTAGGTGTGCCTGCTGCACACCCTGCAGTCCTGCCCTCCTGGTCCTCCTAACTGGGGACCTTCTGAAGCATGACATTTCCCTCCTTACTTGTGCACCCAAATTTTCTTCCAAAAGAAAGCAAGGTGCATGTGGAGTCTGCAGTTATCTGCTTTCTTTTCCTTGTTGCAGAAAGGAAAAACTGATTAAGATGAAGTATAACTATTGTTACTTCTGCTCTTAGAAGCTGAACCTGTGCCCTAAAACGTAGAAGAGAAACACACACAGAAATGAGGAGAAAAAGATGACCAAAAATAGAAAAGTCATCTTCTGACATTTATACATCCCATTTTTCAGCATTATCATTGCAACAAAGACTGACAGTATTGTTTTTCAGGCACTTCTGATATATTAAAAATGACTGGAAAATCGAAGGAGTCCCAGGAGATCTTCTTTTGGGTCAAACCCAAATAATGTTGCTTCTTGGTTTCCACAGTTCCAAGGCTGACTTTGTCAGCACCACTTGTTTGCCCGCACTACACAGCACTTGGCTGTGGATTTCTGTCCTCTGGACCTCAGCAGGGACTTTACAGCCTTAACTGGCAGTTAATATTATGTACTACTGCATTTCACTTTCATTTACTTGAAATCATGTGAATCCACTAGAGTAAGGGTTCTTTAAAAATAGTATTAAAGTGAAGGTATGTATAATATGCCATGAGATGTGGCACAATGACATGTAGGGTATCTGGGGATATAAAGCTTTCTAGAAACAGTCCCTGGAGTGAATCATACGCAGGCTCTGAAAGAGCAGGGATGGGTTAATCTGAAATAAAACCAGAGTGTGAACAGTGTTGATGATTAGATGACTACTGGTAGAGTTTGCTGCATAGTCCTTCTTTATTTTACAATATTGACACATGCTTGTTGTATCAGTCCACTAATAATTCACAGTTTGATGCTATGTAAGACCTAGCTCTTACTGTCTTTTAGGGAACATAAGGAATGTGAGATTGAAACTTTCCAGAATTATACTGAATATTTGGGGGATAGGGAATAGCTGTGTCAGGAAAAGGATACACCTATGGGGATTTGGAGGAGGAGAAAAAAAAAAAAAAGAGTGGTCCAGGTAGATACTGGAGTTTTCCAGTGTCTGAGTTAGTCTATGGAGAAACAGAAGAACCTCTGCCTATTAAGGTTCCTCTGGTTTCAAAGACTAAGAAGGAATTCAAGACTTAAATATCAACTATCATTCACTATTAACGTCTATTAAAATCTTTGGACAGTGTTTCGCCCCCTTTTAGCTCTCTCTCACATGAAATATTGTTATAATCTGCAGCAATAGTCTCCCCTAAAAATACTCTCTTCCACTACACTTTGATCTGTTCACAATGTGAGTCCACCCATGGCTTTGAAAAAGGTAGGAAAAAGACTATGGAGCGTATGAATAAGACTGTGTCATAATACATAGGGTCTTAAATTAACATTGCAAAAGAAACTAAGATTATCATTTCCTAACTTCTGGACATTTCTTTTTCCTTTTTATTATCCTTTTAAGGTAATTGTGTGTGATTATAAAGGCATTAACTAGATTCCTTTTTGCATCTTTCATTTATCTGGTAATCAGGAACATAATACTGAATTTATTTGTGTAATTGTGACTGTTAAGAATCTTGAAAATCAAGATAGGTGGAACCTGTCACCTAACTCACAGCTACAAAAGTCACTGACTCAGGTCATTAATGGTTTAAGTACCTTCTCATTAAAATAGTTTAACCAAAGATGTGTTTTCTGTCCTGTTTATTACCGCCGTCAGCTCTTATCTAGGAAAACTCCCATTTGAAAGGATTTATACAGACGGCACTTCAAAGAAGGATTAAAAATCACAGTGTTCTTGACAAACATCAGGTAAATCAATCTAAAGCTTGTATGCTAGTAATGACTGCCTTGTTTTCATATGCACTCGAATTTTCATCCGTTCCTGAGAATTTTTCATGAAATAGGGAAAAATGACTGTACAGTCATCCTTGATAAGAAGAAATGTGAACATAAACACCAATGTTAAGGTAGAGTCCATTCAACAGATACATCTTTGCAAGCAGCGTTCAACATTTTTTGTTGAATCTTTTTATTTCAATGCTTCCTACTTAACATATTTGTCTTGTGCATTTAATACCTGTGTAATAAGGACTGTAATTGGTATATATAAAACTTTTTTATCAAACCATATTTGAGGTGATTTTGTTAAAGAAACACACCTAAGTGTTAGTAACAGATAAGTGAAGTGAAATCTGCCAGCAACATTAATGAAACAAAAAATTAGGTGACTATTTAACGTCTCAGGTTCAATTGATTTCTCATTGATAGAAACTGAAGTTCCAGTGCAACCCTGCTTAGAGTTGGAAAGAGATGCCAAATTCACCAGGCTGGGGTCTGTGACTCCAGCATGGTTCCTCCAAGCACACTGCCTGATGTCTAGGTAGCCTGACTGCACCTGTGTGGCCCCCTGTAATTGAGACTGTGGTCCCAGTTCTGCAGCAGGGACTCTGATGGGTTGCAGCAGAGCCAGACACCTGGAGGTCATGAGGTGTTCCCCAAAATCTGGGGCACAGGTCCTGAGGCCTTGTGCCGTTGGGGCCAAGAATGTCAGTGTTTAAAAGTCTGCAATTTCAGGGCAGTCAGCCTTGTCAGTGTTAATAGGCTCCCTGTAGTGGTGCTAAGGGATGAGACATGGATCTATCTGGGCTAGAGCCTGGCCTCCTAGGACTTCCAGTTTCCTTGCTGAAACATAAAAATGACAAATCCTAGGGGCCACTGCAGTCGCTGAGAAAATTTTACTTTAATTGCTGTTAATTTCACTAGCATTGTTGCTTTTGGGTTTTTATGTTTCTCATAAATTGAAAATATAGTTGTTGTCTTTGACTGTCTTCACTATTCACTATTTGACTTCCTGTGTTCCTGAAAGCAGAATGTGAAATATAAGATACACTGTGTGACTTCATTTAGCTTTTTTCTTCTGCTCGTATTGTGCTTCCTACAGAAATGTGGCTAAGCCCTTCGGAGGACAAAGGGTTCTGACAATACCTGTGATATTTTATTCCCATTATCTTAATGGCTAGTTGATAAAGTACGTATTATTACAGACTGAAGCTAAGTATCTAATTAATTGTAATCTCCATTCTGAGAACACCATTTTAATTTCTGCCTTCCCTGTAACGTTCATTCTTGCCATACAATGTCCATCCTGGCTGAGGACAGGCTGATGATAGTGGTGGGAAAAAGCAGTCAAATACTAGCAAGGATTTCCTGTTTCAGTGCTGTGTTCTTTGATCACAGAACTAAGTAACTCTTTAGAGGTCTCAGTGAGAATTCTACCTAGAGTCTGCAGAACAAGTGACTGTACTGAGAAGCTCATGTGCAGATGTGTTGGGTATGTGTTTCTGATTCTTTGTAAACCTCAAAAGATGCTTATGTTTAGTAAGCAAGAAACAGCATTCTGGCACCTTCTGTTGACCTCTGGGTCAAGCAAGAAGGAGATCACCTGTCTGGATGTAAATCAGAGCTAGAGACAATATCAGGAATGGGGTGACTATGTTGAAGAGTTTTCATAAGATTTCTGAAATCTAATCTGATATTTGGCTAGACTAAGGTTGTCAAATTCAAGTTAGTTGGTGACCAGTTTATGAGTCTCAAGATGTCCCTTTTTCTCTTCACAGTGTAGCTTCTAACCTGACCTACTGTGATACTCTCTAACCACATACTTTTTGCCTATCTTCCCCTACTTGTTGAAGCTGAATCCAGTCCAACCTTCATGTTCCATTCCTAATCCAATCCTTCCCACAAGTTCTTATAATTCACTAATTCAATAAGATTGTTTATGGAGAGCATGTGTGCATCTGGTTCTTTCCAAGACCCTTGTAACAGGCAGCTTGGGATACTGTTGTCTATGAATATGACATCTAGTCTGCAAAATAGAAGAGGGTTAGGGATCTAGCTTGACTTGGTCTGTAGTCCTCCATACTATGGATTTATGGTACCACATCCTGTTTCAGTTTGTGCTAGCTAGCACTTTCCAAGAGAAAGCGTAACATGAGTCGAGGAATAACATGCACTGGGGACTGCGTCAAGCAGGAAATGTGGATGGGACAGCACCAGCTTCATTTCCCTCAGCACAACACAGTATAACACCACCATCCCAAGACGCTTTGCCATACCCAAGGGTATGCAACGCCTACTCTGTCTTTTGTATTCATTGGCTGAAACACAGCCTTCACATTAATTCAGTCACTCATCCGTTAACACCTCCTTCCCCTGAAACACTGTGCCTGGCAGTGAGGCTATCACACAAGACTGAGAAGTGGTAGTGGACTATATAGTGTGGACAAAGCCATCCTGTGCCACTTAGCCTTATAGCAGAGAGTGGTTCCTAGCTTTGTTTATTTAACGATATGAAAGTAGCCCCAGGGGTTGAGAAACAATGTGCATCTCTAAGATGCAGTCAGCCATCAGCACAGAGGTAACATCTGGCAAGAAGTTATGCACATCTTAATTGGCCAGCTGTTCTTCTGATTGATTCATTGCCTTCCAGGAAGCACACTTACCTCTCCATGCTCAAGTTGGCCCTGCAGAATATCCAGCCTCTGGGCTGCTTTCACTGCCTGGGCAGTGTATTGTGCAAACCCACGTGGGAAATTCCTGTGCAAAGCCTAGCATTGCTCAGCTGAAGGCCATGTCATTCCTCAAATAGTTAACTGAACACCAAGTTTCTGTCAAGTTTATTTTTTCATGGCTAAAGGGGTGATGGTGGGAATTCAGCCAAGCATCCAGTGGCATGTGCGAAGATGGAGGTATCCATTGTATGATACGGGCTATCGCAGCACATGGGCATGCTGCACAAAGTCACCAAAGGTTAGTGACTGGCAGCTCTGGTGAGATCACAGCCAGGTGCCAGAGGCCTCGAAACGCAAAGGAAATGGCAGTGCTGCTGGGTACAACAGGCTGGTTTCTCGCCAGAGGACAAGATGGACTTGATTTATGATCCTTGAGTTCTAATTAAGTTACAGGGGATAACTGATAAGTGTATGTACTATCTAGAAAGAAATAAAATGTCTTCCTTTGAATATCGTTTTACTTTTTCCAATAATCAGGAGATACTTTATATTATATATATACACATTTATATACATATACACACACACATATATATGTATGTCAGAAGCAACTGCTTAATATAAATATTTATCACTGTAATATTTGGTGTTCCTGTTCAGGCAGGGTGATGTCTCAGTGTTTCAATGGGTCTACAATTGAAGTACTTTTAGGTAATTAATCTTAGTGTATTTTAAATGTAGCAAAGGAGGCATGAATTCACCCATCACAAAGATGGAGTTTATCTTAGACCTCACTATTAAACTGTTTGGGGAAGTTGTGCAACATACTCATATAAATGTTAGTTTATTCATTTTATTTTTAAGATTGCAAGCTAATGAAAAGTATTCTCAACAACACTAAATGTCAAAAGAGTGCTGGTTTCCTTTTGAAAAATGTGTTAACAATTATACTCCAAAAAACCTTTAGGAGGGGACAGAGAATGAGATATGGTATTTCATTGTGCAATTTCTGGTTTTCAGAGTAAGCAGTAGAGTCTGTAAAAGGAATGATTAGAGTTTATGGCTGCTTTAACAGAAGAAATTAATGGCAAGGTCAGGAATTTCTTTGGAGCAATCTTGTTTACTTGCTGGGTTTTGACATTTCTGCTTGTGCTATCTGACATGTTCTTCTAAAGGCCTTGTGCAAATACCGAATAAAAGTTGGGAAAAGTTGAAGTCTTCTTCAGCAGATGAGAGCTTTGGAGACGAAAAAATAAATAAATATATATAAACCTTTGGTTTGGACTAAGTGGAATTATCTGCACCTTTTCAAGATGTTTCCATTCATTGCTTCAGGCTCCTGGGGATGAAATAGCAGTATTTGATTATCAGTGTTACTAAGTGATATAGAGCGAGCCATCTGGACAAGTACAGATATATTTCCCTTGTATAGCAGTAGGAATTGGCAAGTATAAAAACCTTTGAGGAAAGAGTAACATCACCTGTATTCTATATCTACTCAGTATCAAACTCCAGGCTACATTTTCAGGAACCTGCTACAGAAAGCACACAGTTCATTTTCAGATTGGTTTTAAAAACACCCACAATAAGTAGCCACAGAAAGCAGAAAGAAGCCCTGATCTTGCTCTGTTGTCTCTTTTTCTTATTTTTTTCCTGGCAGCAGTTAAAAATCATAATAACAATCTTTAATTTTTTCCTTCCTCCATTAACCGATGTTTTTGTCTGCATTCACGGGTATTTTTAGTAGGAGATTGTACTCTGATTATTCAGGCTTTTCTTTGCTTGCTTTTCAGTGGATCTTGAAATACAGTTTTCCCTTTTTTTTTTAAATTTAACGCTGCTAATCTGCTTACCAAAGCATTCATAACTGGAATAAGGTCAAAAAAACAAGTGCATCTTTTCATGTATACTTGCACATCAGCTGAGATTTGGGTATTTCAGGAGGCTTTTACTCATTTTTAAAGTATATCCAGTCTGTTGACAAAAGGGATTTATTTAAATAAGCTATGTAATCTTTACCAGCAGCCTGTGGAGCAGATTTGACAATAAAAGAAATATCTCATTACCTAGGAGCTTTGTATATTGTACAGGTGTAACTTGGTAGTTGAATAGTATAAAAAGACAAATATTAACTGGATTTTGCTAATAAATCTGCCACTCTTACAGCGCCAAAATCTGTAGAGTTGTTGTAATTGCTGTTGTTTGAGTTGTAACAATGAATGGAACTGATAAGGCTTATGTCATTTACATAGAATTTAGCATTCACAGCGCACTGTTGAATTAATATGACACACACATTGGGTCCTCTGATATAAGATTAGCATCATTTGAAAGTAGAAATGGTGTAAATTTAGAAGTGTGACATATTAGTCTCCGTTCAACATGTAATAGCAATTCGCTTAGGTCTCAAAATTATAGTAGGTCACTACTGATAACAGTGACTAGTAGTTAATACTACTACTGGTAGTTTCATTTTGGTTCACTCCATTTTATAACAACCTGATGTCAAAAGAGGGACTGTTTTAGAATTACAAAATAGTATTATGTTGAATCCAGGTAGCAGAAGGTCAGGTACCAGTTATACCAGTGTCAGTCAAGAATGGTGTTGAAAGAGTTCAATTTCCTGAATGTAAAAGAGAGTCATGTTTCAATAAAAGAATTTAGTGAAATAATCTTAGTTTCCTGTACTGTCAATGCCATAGAATAACTATGGGTTTAGCTGCCTAACATAGCAATCAGACGCTTAAAATCTTTTTCAGGTTTACTGGGTATGGTAACATCTGAAATATACCCTTCTTCATGGCACACTGTGAGTTCAAGTCTCCCCACTCTTTTCAGTTGAATCTGCCATTGCTAAGCACCTGTAGAAATTAAAAGACTTAAATTTCATGCCCGCCTCCCCAGTAAAGAGAGAGAGCACAAAACTCCCAGTTATCATTGACGAGCTGAGTTTAGATGATTCGGTTAATGCCCGGGGTACCGTGTGGCAGAGATATGAACGTAGTACATTTCCACAGGGTTACGTTCAGGAGCCTTGATATCACGGTGCATTTTGTCTCCTATCATTCTCTGCCTTCTTCACAGTGTGAATCCTGCTCAAGATATGATTGGAGGTGTACATAAGCTTTCCAAGTGGTTTCTGAGAATTGACTATGTAATATTTTGTAGTGGTCTTTACTGTGACTGCATCTAGCTTATTCATGTTCATCTGAGCTGAATCTGGTCTATTCAGAAATCGAGAAACTAAGATTTCTGCTCAACAACATCGTGTTTGATACTACAATGTTAAATTATTTCTCTTGCAGGAGGAAGGGGAGAGATCTTTTTTCTCTGAATAATTATATGAGTTTTGTTCAAATGGTAGGATCTAGTTCCATTTCTCTGTGATATGATCATTGCTGCCTGCCTTTTTTTAGCTTCTGGATTGCTGAGTGTATGGCTGATATCTCAATTGGTTATTGTTTGTTTAGATGGTTTAGGTTCATAATATTTCATCAAAATATGGTATTGATGGTGGGCTGAGTCTAGCGAGACTTCTTGGAAATCCTCTGCCCATCTGTTTCTCTCATCTGCCTCAGCTATGTATATTTTTCCATTCTTGCTGTTGCTTAGTCCATCTCTTCTTCCTTTTAATATTTACAAATGGTTTAGTCATTTGGTAGGTAGGTGTAACTACCTACTGCAACATCATCTTCAGCTCCTAGTTCTTTTAAACGTTTCAATCTGTATTTCCTTAGATTGTTTTCAGTCTGGAATCAACCTTTTTTCAGAGTAGCTAGGTGCCTAAGTCAATATAATCAGAAATTTCCTTTACTCAAGCAGTGTGGCTGAGTTTGCTTCCTCCTTTTCAGGACTTTCTGAAGGACAGGAAAAAGGACATTTCAGTCGGCACCTGAAGGAAGTCCCACAAAATTAGGGGGTTTTATAGTAAGATAATATTGCACTGGCAATTAATATTCCATTTTTATAGTCTAGGTTTAGGTCTCTTTCTTTGATGTTACTGTATCTAAGCATGGATGTGTAAAACCTAGGTTAAACAATGATTGTTAGAAATTTACCAGTTTTGATTAACAGTTGGATTTCTTAATCCTAAATTGGCATCCTTTGCACAGACTTCACAGTTTGATCCAAACATACCTTTTGATTTTTGCAATGAGTTTTTTTTCTCTGTATTTGCTGAGCACCACTAGGTGGATATTTATGCTACTGCACGGATAGGCACATGGTTCCCAGTAATGAATCTCATCCTGGACCAAAATAACAGACATTGTAGAGAAAAAAAAAAGTTTCAGTGCTGTATTCCTGATCTATGGTATGAAAAATAGCTTTATGAAGATGGTTTATGTACAGAGTAGAGTTATATAGATATAAACATTCTTTCTTGGCAAGGCTGATACTTGAACAGTCTGGTCAAATGTGGGACCAGTGAGAGGCTCAAGAATGCTTACAGAGGACAATTTTTTTAAACATTTTGGTTAATAAACATGGGAAAATTTTCTAGTGGCTACCTGCAGTCAATAGTTTTCCAAAGACATACAATTTTCATCAGATGATTTTTATTAAGAAATCATATCACATACAAAAATTCTCTCCCCTTCGAAATGTGAGTCGACTTCACACATTACATCTAGTAAAGGAAACATCAGTGAAATTTTGTAACAGGAGTAGAAAAATGTATTTTGCCCAGAATACCTCACAAAAAAAAAGCAAACTGCTCGGGTTATCCAAACAAAGACTGCCTGAGGCAAACACCTGCCATGCACATTTTAGATCAAATATTTAAAGTTTGGCAAAATTAAAAAAGAATCTTCTTTTGAGACACCTGGCATACTAGTTCTGCCTATAGTAATATCTATGACCTTTTATGTGATCCAGAGCCTTGCAGTTTTACTGGATCAGACACCTTACAAGTAAGTATGTAGCATACATTTTTCTTACAAATAATTATAATTTATTCATAGAGGGTCTGATTCTCCCTTGGAGTTCTCAGGTGTAAACTAAGAAGAGTTAGTTATGTACAGATCAGTTGAATCACACTAATCAGAAGCAACAGAGAGGAGAATTAATTTGTAGTCAAAACCCAATATAATGCTAGCACCTAGTCAGTTGCCAGAACTGGTAATCGAATCAGTCCCAGTAGAATGTTACTGATCAAGAAAAAGCATCATGCCTGAGTTCCATGTGCTATTCTCTTTCTATTATTAATGGGACTACATGCCATTTGAAGTTTAATTAAGTAAACACCCCTAGTTTGGGTTCCACTTTTGAATATGTCTGTAATCTGCATTGGCCGAGTCCTGTGCATCTCAACTGTGTAACAAAAGATAAGCAGGTAAAATTTTTGGGTACCTGTGAACTGCCAGGCAACAAAAGTTAAGTGTTCTAAATAAGATACAATTCCTTCTCTCTGTGTGGGATTTTCTTTCAATTAGCTTGTTGTTTACTCTATAGAGAAACCAAATATTGTGATAGCATTTATTAATGAGGAGCTAGAAACAATACCACTGGAATAATGAATTTGGCTTGGATAGACCTCAGCTTCAAATAGTATCATATGCATTTTATCCCAGTTGGATCCCTCAAAAGACATTTCAGATTAAAATATTAGCTTAATTTCAATCTTATTACTGCAAATCAGGCGTGTATTTAATGAAGTATCTTGATTTTTCATAATGAAAAACTTAAAACAGAATAAGGTACCCTGAATCATAAGCTTCCTCTCCAGTAAGATAGCAACAGCAGCTAGTTCACATTCCCTTTTCCAAATTTATACTAATATTATTGATGATATTAGTACCATATATAAACAAGGAATTAAACAATTATAGAGCTGCATGTTCCCCTTGACTGTGAAGCAGAGAGAGGAGCCACAACACAAGTAAAGGAGAATAAATGTGAAGCTCCAAAGTAGCAGCATGGCCAAGGCAACTCCTTCTTTCTCCCCAGCACTCACAACGGTGCCTCTCCAGCAAAGTCACCTGCTCATCATCTCCTCATTGGTGGGATGAGGACTGGAATGAGAAGTCTGTTGCTGCAAAGATTGCCCCCTCCCAGGAAGGAAGGAAAAAAAAAACCCACAACAAACCAAAAGAAAACCTACCAAACCCACCTCTTTGTAAGCTATCGCTCCTCCTTATAGGATTAACTTCCTTTTAATCCTTATATAAACCCCTACAGCCCCTTCAATGGAAGGTTTTGTGGGGACTAACAGCAGACCTGTATCAGCTGCAAACGACAGGTGCAAGAATGATAGAAACAAGGATTCTGGTGTTTCCTTTCCTCTTGCATCCCCAAAATCTGGAGCTAGGTTGTCTTTTTTGTTTCCCTTTTCCTCAAATACTTCTTCTGTAGCAAAATAAATGTCAGAAACGAAGTGAATCTCATACACATATTTGGACACATACCTTGACCACTGGAGATGCCATTATTTTCTCTGTCAGCTTTTGGCTGGATATGCTGAGAAAACAACATGTTTCTCAAAGAGTGTAAAAAAGGCAATGAAAACTGAAGGAGTGAGCAATAATGTCATGTATGTGATCAAAATTTAAAGGATAAGGAAAAGCAAATAACTATGTCTATTATATGACTGTGAAGAGGATCTAAGGGAAAAGTCTTGGTGCCTATGTGGATATATATCATGGCAAAACCTAGGATATCTGAAGGCTGCTTTTTGGGCTAGAAGGGCTCTTTAGCCAGGTTACTCAAGTTTTTTCTGTTTAAAGTTGTTCCCTTAGCTAAAGGTCTGCAGTCTGCTTGGACCCTCCTAGGTTATTCTAGGCATGCACCTAACACTATCTTGTCGAGCTGTTAATTTCTCACAGACATATGTTTCTTATTGTCAGCATAAATGTTATTTATGTTGCAATTAATATTGCAAAATTAACAAATATTGGGTTTAGGGTCTATTATGTTGGGCACAATAAAATACCAGATGCAGGGATATAGATGCAGGGATATGGGATACTTGTAATTTGCAAGTATTTATTCAGTTCTTTGAAACTTTAGCTAAATACATATTGGACATCAGCTATTATAAACAGCAAATTTGTCAATAAATATTGTAATAATTTTCAAATAAACAAAACTCAAAATTTTTTAATGCCTTAATTCTTTCAAGAAAGAAAAACAAGGATAGACGTTGAACTGCATAGCCACCGATCCCTCTCACTATTCACTGACAAATCCTTTCACATCCTCTCCCAACCACCAAATTTCCTCATCATGACAACATATCTCACAATTATTTTACCTTTTTACAAAAATGTGAATTTTGATAATCCAAGGCTAGTTTTTTACTTATTTCATTTTTCTAGGTCTGCAGCAGAATGTTTTATGAATATGTCATAAAGTTTGGTTTGTTCCTCTCTCACCTGCATTCTTTTTCAGACATCAGAATGGTATTGTACAACATGAGAATTGAAAATAGTTGAGTTTACATCAGACCCACAGGAAGAGATAATTTCAGGGAAAAAACCCAATCTTAAAATATGAGGAAAGGAGCAGTAGTACTTAAAAATATTCTTTCAATTGGAAAACATATTCGTATTTGGTTTCACAATTTGGCTGTGATTCAGATATATTTTTATATTCTGCCATTGAGTTCATGTATGTTCCCTCATGATATTTTTAATACACACTGGCAGAACTCAAAAAAAAAATGTACAAAGATCTGTTTTAATATTTTACAGCATCATTTACAAAGATGCAGAGTACTCACAGCTTCCATAGAATCTAATGGGACTTGTGGAAACTCAGTATCTCTGAAAATCAGACCATTAATTTTGAAAATGTGCATTAATTACTCTCTAGGCTGTAATAGCTCACTTGATATTACTATAATCTACATTCTTTTGAAAAAGTGTATTTTTCACCTGGTACACTGCGCTTGCTCCTAAAGAGCAGTCATATCTTATCATGTAAAAGCTTTTTTATAAGTGATACAATTATTGACCTGTGGCATTGACCTTAATGAAATGTAGTATTTCCAAAGGAATTGTACAATCCCTTGTGTTAATGTGGTTGACAGGCATACTCTTGAAGTCCTCATGCTAACAATAGCCATGCAATTTATTGAAACAATTATCTTGACGAAAGACAAAACCGTGTATTTCCACTAAGTAATAATTTAGGTGGTTTAAATGTCCATTTTCTAAATTGCAACTAGTCTGGGGTATGCATCAGTGTTGGTAGAATTTACCAAATCCCACAGTTATTTTCAAACACACTCTGTGTTGATAGAATTTTCAGATGACATTAAAACATTTTTCTCCAGGACCGAGGCCTGCCACACCGTATTTATGCATTCCAAATACTTGCAGTTTAAGGGA
The DNA here is from genome assembly GCF_964237585.1 of Gallinula chloropus. Lineage (NCBI taxonomy): Eukaryota > Metazoa > Chordata > Aves > Gruiformes > Rallidae > Gallinula > Gallinula chloropus. The sequence goes on from NC_140086.1 coordinate 46,766,209, forward strand.
AAACTGATTCCAGTCTTAACTGTAAATTGTAACAATAATTACTGTGAGCAAATAGCAAAAGCCTCCCCAGTAAGCACTCCCGCTTTGTATCATTTCAGTCAGGATCCTTTGCGCCAAATGTGGCTTCTAGGCTGTTATCTTTTCTATACATCGATATAAAATCCTTTTTTTTAAGTAGTGTCACTCTCAGCCTCTGAATTCGGTGCAATTTAGTGCTGTTAGATGCTCTCATGTCACATGGTTATAGCTAGGTAGATTAATAGGAACTTCTATCTGGAAATTTCTTTCCTGTTATTGTTCTCCCTGAGCAGTTGATGGCTAAGTTAATTCTCTTTAGTTTTGTCATGCACTAAAGCACACATTGCCAAGCTATGATAAGCTTTACACAGGGGGAAAAAAAAGCCCTTGTGTCCATCAAAGTCTTAAACTTGCATTTTAAACTTTGGCCTGACCTGATGTGCCATTCAAAAAGCTTCAAAAGATTATTTTTTTTTAAGAAAGGTTCAATATGTCCCGAGGCTATCGGTTTTGAGTTAAACTGGGTGAAGTAGAAATATTTTACTCATCAGCTTTGCAGTCACAGAGTTTGCCTCAGCTAGAACAAAACTGCTGAGGCATTTAGAGAAAATTAACCCCCCATCCTGGCAGCCAGATGTGACTGGTTTCTGATGAATGCACATGAGTGGGCTGAAAAACCAAGAGACTGTGAAATTCCTGTCAGGTCCGTACAGCGCAGAATGGGCTATTGACTGCTTTCTATATTTCCCTCCATCATTCTTCTTGAACGCTGCCATTAATTTCCTCTCCTACTCTGAGTTGGGAATTTATTTATTTATTTTCTCTCTTTTTTTTTTTTTTTTTCCCCTTTTTTTCTTCCCCTTCCTCCCCCCTTCTTGCCTCTCTCCACCCTGCCCTGACAACCCCCCCCGTTCCCCTTCCCACTGCCATCGCCGTTCCCACTGCCGTTGCTGGTTGCCATCCCAGCTGCGGGCGTTGCAGAGGAGGCTGCGCCGGGTGCTGGCAGCGTGGCGGAGGCGACGCGGCCTCTCCATCCAGGCTGGGCTGGCGAGGATCCAGGCAGCCTCTCAGGAGAACGCTCAGAAAATATTAGCTGTGCAGGTAGGTGATTGCAGGGAAGTCGGAAAGATCATTCTGATCTAGATTGAAAAGCAAATGATGGGTAGTGTGATGAAGCATTAAAACCATATCCCATCAGAGTTTTATAAATTTTTAACCTCTTTAATAAACTGGAATTGCATGAAGGATGAATTCAGTAAGTTAGCACATATACCACGCGGAGTTTGAAAAAAGGGGGGAGATTAGATTTATTTCTCACAAATCTTTGGAAAGATTATTATAAATACACTGGATATAAACATTTGAAACATAAGGTGGCATTAGCATCACCGCTCCCTTGTTTCAGAAAATGTTACTGTGTCCTGTTCTGTGCAAATATTATTTCCATGGTAAACAATACTGTCATTTGCACTCTGTTCATATTTAATTTCTTTAGTGTGAGACTGTATTTTAGAAGTATCATACCTACCTAGCTCAGTCATATGATGACTTTCCCTTATTTGTAAAAAAAGCAACATTGGGAGGGTTATAAGGTTTTAAAATGGTTTCCAGCAGTATATAGGGGGTTTTTTTTTAATATATTACTCGTTCCTCAGGTATGTATATTTACTAGGGAAGGTATCTACTATGCAGTATAGTTTGAATGTCCTTGTGCTTTTTGTGTTGTGCTATGGTATCACATTGATACAGCTGTAAGGCCACTCCTTTCAGTCTCTTCCCATAGTTCATGGCCATAAGCAGATGGCATTTGTGAAGGGTTTTTATAAGATGTAAGTGAAAAATTTCTTTAGAAAACAAGTTAGGTTGTGGGTGCAGCTTTAGTGCAGCATGTTCTTATAAACCCAGCTTTCTCATTTTAAACAGCCAGGCTTTGTCATATGGTTACAGAAACAATCTTATTACATTTTAATATTATGTAATTACACTTCACAGTTAATATCTGATGCATTAAAGTAAAAGCTAACTCAAATAAGTTGTAGGATTCCATTAAAGTGCATCAGCAGCATAGCCTGATTTCACTATCTCACTAAGAGGACTTTTATTTTAAAATTCAAAAATTCCATCTATGTTCTAGGAAAGATTTAGAAAAACCCTATTCACACTGAAATCAGAAAAAAAATATTAAAAGAAAAAAAAAGAAAATAAAAATATAATCAGATCTTGTGCTTTATTAATCACTTTTAATACTCTTAATTTTATGGATTTGGGGGAATGTTATATTAAATATTGCACTGAACAGCATGCCGTTGAAAACAGGTAAGCCAGAAACTTTTTTGCATTCCAACCTCTCATTTAATATTTGAAAAACTGGAAAAGCTCCTTTGTGAGTTTTTTTTTTTGGGGGGTGGGGGAGGGAACACGCAACTGGGATGATTTCTGTTCTCTCTTGTGTTCAACTACTCTAATGGTAAGTGAAGAACAGAGGTGATGGATGTGCAGCCTCAAGCTCATGAATATTAATAGCAGTGACATGGAAGCCACAGGTGGCAGTTGGTTTCCTCACACAAGAATCTTTACATTAATCTAATGTTACAGAGTATTTTAATAGCTGTACTCTGAACCTCATATACAATTGAACTCCTATGTCAATAACTTGTCCACATTATAATGAATGACTTTTGCAAACATCCTTCACCTTAGTGTAATTTTTCTCCATGCAGGCTGGTTGCACTGAGAAGCTGGGTCTGTAAGTCTGGTCACCGTGAAGAAGTCAACAAACTAGAGATAGGCCTAAACTAAACTTTTAGCTCTAAGTCCTAGCAACATTTGGGGGTGTTCAGATCTGAGTAGGTCAGACCTACCAAACACAGCATCTTGTTCAAAGGCTGGACAACATTCTGTTCCCTATCTGCTTTCATTATCCATGATCTCCGTCTCTGATACTCTGATCCTCTTCCAGTATTCTAGTATTCTTATTCTGGATTTGTGCATCTTGACTGATAATAACTTAATATTAAAATATTTAACAAGGAAAATATATAAAATTAAAATAAATACTAGTTCAGCTAAGAGCACCTCCCAGGGTGTATAAAAGAGTATTTCCTTCCAGCAGCATGATGTTTCTATATTTTAGATGTCTTAGCAGTGGTTTATTAATATATGGACCAGTGTTATGGTCAGATCAATCTATCCTTCTGACAATTAAGTTCTTCTATTGATGACATTCAGCATAGTGGCATCCACTTCCAAAATAAAAACTGGCAACCATTCCTGTCCCTTTCTTTTCTCTCAGCATGAAATACCCCAAGTTTGCTATTTCTAACATCCAGCTCACATTAAAGTCTGAGGATAAGAACCCACTGCTCTGAGCAGTGTGAGCACGCAGCAAAATGGTCATTCCTGCTCACAAGAGCTTGCGCCCCAGCAGCTACCTTGACTAGAGCAAACAGAGGAAGAGTGAATTAGAAGAGGCAGTAGATACAGTACATTGGCTGCCTAAGTGTTTTCTAATATTTTACAGAAGCCATGACCTGGGTGAGATCCAAAGAGAGACTTAAAAGTAGATAATGGAAGGGGGTGGGGTGGGAGGGTAGCCTTTTCACCAGGCACTTTTTAACCAGCAACACTCTTCAGTTACACACAGCAGCAGTGTTTTGGGGGAATTGTGATGTGAAAATCAAGTGCTACCTCAGACTGGAAGATGGATTTGACCAATGTTTCATCATTACTATTCTATGCTCCTAAGCCTATTTTTTAAAAGTCTAGACTTGCCTTCCAATCACTTCCAACGGTGCAGATAGACCACAGCACCTGTAAGACTTTGTGCTTGAGAAGGAAGAACTGTTCCCAAGATACGAAGGTGACATTGCCAAAGCCATTAGTGAGGAGGATGTTTCCAGTTACAGGTATTGGTGGAGTTAGTCACCATCTTTAATAATCACCAAAAAAGGCAAAAACTTAGGAAGTGTCCCAGTTTATAGCAAAGTGCTTTTTTTAATAATTAGGGAAAAAAATAGATGCTTGCATTACAATCTCCCTAAAAGTTTTAAATTAAGAGGAGAGCTTTGCCAGTGATGGCAAAATCCTTTCCTGTCCAGTCTCTCAAATTAATTTCAGCAAAAATTATATGCAGTTCTATTCCCAATTTCTGTTAACACCAAATTTTGTATTGATGCCAGAGATCTCCTGTGTGTCATCTGCCCTGCTAGTTAAGCACAGATCTGAGCTTGCTCTTAATTCAATGTTTCCCTTCCTGTCACCCTGCTAATGTGTGCCTTTGGGCTGAGTGTGACCTTGGTCTGACCCAACAGGCTTTGGTAACTGTACTAAACCTAACTGGGTTGCTTGATCTTAGTGCAACAAGCAGTGTGTCTGCATCTAATATACACATCCCCTTGGGGATGCTGCTTCCCTCAGAAGTAGCCTGTCTGTAAGATGCTGCTGCATGCCATCATAGTCTTCCATGTCCTAGGGCAGGAATCTTTGCTTTTCTGTGATTATGCTTAGGGTAGCAAAGGTAAAGGGTCACTCATTTACATCTTTGGCCTGAGCATTGGCTTTACCCAGTTTTGGTCTGCCCAGCCTTACCCACCCCCAGTACGCTCTGTCAGGGAACCATAACCAGAACACACTACCTTCTCCACATACCTCTATTTTGGGTCTCTCTTTTGAGAAAGACGACCAAAAGACATTCTTCAGTATGTAGCAGAAATGAATATATGCTTACCAAGCTCACACCATGGTTATGTGTCTGAAGACATATTCATATTATCCAAATATATTAAAATTAGAGAAATATAGAATCTAAAAATAAAAATGATCCAAATTAAAATTATCCAAATATATTCAAGTAATAAAGTAATCTTCCATAGTAACAACAAACGCTAAGAATATGAGTGTGAACCACAAAAGCAGAATTATGGGACTAAATCTCTAGTAGATATTAGCTTTTCCAATTTTTTTTGCTAAGGGTCATTGTACATGGTGACATTAATAGATTTTTTAAAAAATAAAATGCCATTTTAATTTATATTAAGCTCTTTTTGTTCAAATGAAATATATATTCCTTGTTTTTTTATCATGATCCTTGTAGCCATTTTGCTTTTTCAACATTTAATACCTGCCTTGGAGATAGGCATGACCAACAGATTACTTAGGGTCCATAGGTCATACATCTGGCAGAAAATGAAATTTTAAAATTGAGCATTTCCATTGTGATGCTAAAAAAGGGCATTGGAGATTCTACCACAGAAATAGCAAAGAATAAGTATGTTGGCGATCAAATCAACTGCTAAAGCAGAGATCAATGACTGAAATACTTTCATTCATGTATTTCATTTTTTGCAAAGAAAAGTATAGGACTGTTTCTTGGGCAAGACTATTTCATCTTCTTATGCTCTACCTTTTTTCTAAGCCATTTCAAGTTTTAAAAACTCCTTTACTGCTCTCAGATTGCAACCAGTGCCAGAATTTGAGGGATTAGAATTGCAGTGCATGAAATGCACTAAAAGTGCATTAGAAGTGCATGAGCACTGCTCTGCTCTTCTTTCATTCTGGGCAGTTTACGTACATGCTTAATAGCTCTGAAAAGAGGGTTTGGTTTTGTCATGGTAGTGAAATGGAAGTTCTATGAGCTCCATCGTAGATTACACTGAGTCTTCATGTAAACTTAATTATCTTAATAGTGAAAGGACATCCTTCGTGGTAGGAGACAGGCAAAGACTATTGCTAAAGTCAATTACAGCTTTCTTTGAATAAAAGTTGCATAGAGATCTTTTGTGGTTGGGGTATGAAGAAATGTGACAAAGCCATGGGGGCAAAATTTACATGTTTACAAAAAGTACATGTCGGTGCAGTGCATATTCTGTAGTTTGCTGAAGGATTTCTGTCCTCCTGCAATTACAAACTACATCAGAAAATAATAAAAGTAATCTCTTTAATTATGAAGAAAAAAATCACCACAAAACCAACCTTTTGTCCCAAAAGTGTACAGGTAAAGTATTTGTTATGTTAATGACTTTTGTTTTCCCAATAATGTTTTGGAGTTTCAATAACTTGGCTCTTGAGTAAGTTCAATTAGCTATCTAATTGCAGAAATGATATATGATGGCAGGTTCAACTTTATTTAGGACTGTGGCTGTGCTTTAATCCTGACAGTCTTCAATTTAGTCCATCCTTTTAGATGATTTATCTTGACTATATTTCTGCTAGGATTATTTTGGGGCCAAAGTGCTAACAAAATGATAGCATCATTGTGATTCTCATTATAGCTTTAAATTATTTCATATATACTTTTTCTGATGGCAGAATTTCTTATACATCTAAGACTATTGTCTTAACTTTTTAATAGATCTGCATCTTTGATAGCCATTCACACCAGTAAAAGTGATATAAAACTAAATCATCAGCATTAAAGGTTTGGAAACTTCTTAGTTGTTTTTTTGTCAAAGCTGTTATAGTTCAAAATAATTCTGCTGTACTGAACTACACCAATTTAGACTAGAAGAGTTTCAAGCTGTTTTACATTGTCTTTATTAGGGCAGTTTGCAGAGGTCACCAGACAAAGGTCTGTTCTTTTCTAAGGCTTTGAAATTTGGTGAATCTACTGAGCACATCTGAGTGGATACTGCATCTTACCAGAGGCACCCTATCCTACTTCCTTACAGGAAAGAGTTGGTGCAGTTCCACCAAGGCCACAACCCACTACCTTCCTGCTTGTTAAAAGCAAGATCTGCCCTTTTGCTTTCTGAAAAGCACTCATTCCTAACTTGCTTCTGAGTTGTCAGATGGTAGCCAATTTAAGTACATCTTTTGTTGTCTAGCTTATTAACACAGGTGTGTTATGGTGTCCCCCAGGGCTGATGCTCTTCAAAATCCATACGCCTTCCTTTTATTTTTCTCTGTTATGGGTTGAGTTATCACCATTTATGGTGATTACACTCAGTTGTGTCTTTTTTGCCTGCTGATTTCACTTTAGCAGTCTTGCTGTTTCTGCCTTGTCTTGGAGACATATGGGGAGGGATGACAGATAACTTTTCTTAAGGGGACTTAGCTACACACCTTTTAATTAGTTGTAATCATTTGTATTTAGTTGCATTCATTCATAGTAACCATTCAAAATATTGAGGTTAAATTTTGGTGAGTTTATTATTAGTTTAGAAAATATTATTTGTGTACAGTCCATGGGGAATTGAGACCAGATGTTTTCACTACTGCTCATGGGGGTAATATTTCTGAGTTGCAGAATTTTTCCTTGGTTAGTAGGGTTCTAAAGAAGCATGGAAATCAGCATCAAATATATAGTTTCTAAAAATATATGGCTAAATATATGGCTTTCCTCTCAAATGCTTATGAATTTTGCATAATAACATCTGGAATTCTTCAAAATATGATCTCACATTTTCTTTCAATCTTTAAAATGGTTATTGTTGTATAGATTTTCCTAGATTAAGTTGACGACCCTGACAAGCGTTCACCAAAACCTTGGAATTTACCTATGTGTAGGTGTCATGGCACATTCAGATGCCATGGAATAGACATGCAAACTAATCATGACTTAATTTTGTTGCTGCATGATGAGAGGGACCCTTCTAGAGAGAGAGTGCAAAGTGATCTCAAAATGACCCTAATTCATAGAACCTAATACGCCTAATTCATTACAATATGCTCTTTTTTTTTCCACATTTTCACAGTTTATGATTTTGCTTACTACATGGTAAAACTCTGATGTTTCTCTTCTGACATAATTTCCCTTTCCATTTTGGACTGGCAAGTACATATTGGGGGTGGACTCAATCTCTGGAGGTCCCTTCCAACCCCTGTGAATATCATTTAGCACAACTCAGTTGCATTTAGGTTTTTATGCCACTTATGCCTTAGCACAAGTTTCTTATGCTCTGCATAAACTCTTTACTTTTCAAGGGGTGTTTTCCAAAGGCTAACACAACCACAAACAATTCCTGCCCTGCACAGGAACACCTATAGTGGCCCTAACTGAGTAATTCTTCTATGGCTTCTCTTGACAGTTTCACTGTATGAAATTAATATGATTTGAAGCAAGTTGTTTAGAAATGTGGCTGTCATCTAAAAGCTCGTGTACAGTAGGCAGATAAAGGCAAAATGTTCTGCTAGCTGCCCATCAATGATGGAGGCTAGAAGGTGATCTTAGCAAACAAAAAAGTTATTTTAATATTTTTAAGATGAACTTGACCTGACTGTTTACTTTGTTTGCAGGTGTACAGTTTCAATAATGCAGTATTTGCACAGAAATATGTATGAGTATTTTGAGTACACCTATAATCCATTATATTGACACCTTGATCATCATCAGGATTAGTGCTATTACGCTTATCTGCTACTTTATTAATGGAGTAAATAACAATTATAGTAGACTGTCATCTGTCTCTTATTCAGTAATGTATTGCTCAAACTTCTTGTCTAATCAAAGTCCCTCCAGCTCATAGTCTGTTTTTCCCAAAGCAACTCCTCCCAAAGGAATGTCAGACTTCCCTCCTGCACCTGACTCATTGGCAGATTGCTAGCCCAGCCATTTCTGCTCTCCCTTCAAGCTCCTTTTCCATCCTTAGTCTCTAACACTACCTATTGATTTCCATTTTCTTCTGTTCCCTTGTTGCTTCAGGCCCCATCCTTTGTCTTGGTTTTTTCCGACCAGTAGTCTCCTTCTTCCACCTCCCAGCCTCTGTGACATGTCAATTCCTGCCTCTGCCCTTACCTGACAGACCACTGACAATTTTCCTCCTCTGCAGCCAATATTGACTCCTCAGAAGCCTTCTCCAGATCTTGCAGTTGCTTCATTTTGGCTCTTCTCCTGTCATGTTCAAATCAAGTAATTTCCTCCTCCTTCAGCATCTCCTGGGCAAAATGAAAGCACAAGCAGGACACCTCTACTCTAAGGCCTCTAGACCCAACACCAATCTCCCTGAGCTGGAGAAACCTCAACTATTGCAAGGCTCAAGTTTGTAACGTCATTTACTAAGCATCAAGAAGCTGTGGTTTCAGAGCCCTATGGCTCTGAAATTTTGCTGGCAGTAGTGTATCACCCATTTCTGTAATTTTTGAAATTTACTAAAGAAAACAAGCATTTGAGCCCAATGGCTACATTTTGGATAAATTGTTAAAAATTGATCCTATAAAAGCAATGCACTCAGCTCTACCTGCAGTTCAGAGGAGTAAAAAGAGTAGTTGAAGTGTCTTAAACACTGGTGGTTCAAAATTCATCAATAATTAATTCAAGTTCGTCCTAGCAAAATGCATAGCAATCCCTGATTGTCTTGGCAAAGCTTAGCTGTCTTGGTTTAAGTAGGGGTGTTATGAGTATCTGGGAAAACATGGGAAAACAAATAGACAATGAAAAGCTCTCAAAGTATTTTATTATGGTTCTGTGAAAGGTTTGTAGACTTTTTGTTCCAGAGAAGTGTAACCATTTCTCATCTGTAATAATATTTTTCTAAATCATGTTTTGTCCTGATCAGAGCAATAGTACTGAATGGCAGGAAAACCAAAATTTTCTTAAGCACTACTGGCTAAACAAGAGAAAACACCATCTGAATGGGCATTATGTTTCTACCAGCTATGCTGAGAGATCCTTGTATGACAACAGAGCAAATAACTTTCTAAATAGTTCCATATAATGTAAAATGCTCCGAGACTTTGACTCCTAAGTAACCATACATATTTGACTACTGGGATCAAGTTTAGGGCCAAATTATAGGTAACACTGAGGTTTATGATGCTGATTCTGTAGCTCATTAACATCTCTTTTGAGACCTTGGCCATATATGACAAGCCTCTCAAAGGCTGATCATTTGGATCACAAGATTCCCTTTGTAAGCAAAACCAAAACAGTTTTCATGTACTTACCCCTTCAAGAAGCCAGTGGTAGTTTTGATGACAAGAGAATACAACAAGGTGACAAATAAGATGGTTATTCAGTTGTTGTATGTCAAAAAGAAAAGGAAGCAACACTTCATAGATTTGCTTTTCCGGCAATTGACAGAAGCCTTCAGTGTATAATTAAGAAAAGTTAAATAAAGCCCGTTTTTAGGAAGACAAGATTAAGGATAGGATTTATGAAGTTATACTGTTGCCAAATGAGCAAATGCTTAGCTCTAGTTTTATAAGTTAAAACTAAGAAATTAAATTTCTTTATCCAGTACAGTGAGCAAAGAATCATAGAAATGACATTTTAAATTAATGATTCAACCTTGCAACATCACTTTGGGCTATCTGAAGTTTAGTAACCTCCTTCTACCCATTTTAAACATATATCAAAACACAGGTTTAATGATGAACTGTTTACATGTTGAAAGCTCGTTTTTGGCAGCTCTTCTGTTTTTGTCGTTACCTGAATTAATTATGATAGTTCAGAACATCTCTAGTAAACATGCTGATATATCATAGATTATAAACTCGTCTACTGAACTCTTAAGCATGGTTGCAAAGTAGATTATTTTATTTAAAGACAGTAGTTTAAAAATTTAGGCATTTAATTTAATTACCCTCTCCCAGAAGTATAAGAAGAAATCAGAATCCTAGTGTGAATAGCATTATACTTGCATAAGAAAACTTACAGGAGCATTTTTGCCTCAAACTCAATAATTTTAGTTATAATCACTAACTATGTTTTTGTTTTACAGAACCAGTATGATTTGGAAAAAGAATAAAATTGCTTTTAAAGTACAAAAATAATTATGAACCACTTGAAATGTAATGTCTGTATTTTATTTCTCATCAGAATTCATTAGTGTGTAACATCAATAATTTAGCCCATCATTTGCCAACACTGACTTGGCTCAGTAGTTCAATCATGTAACCCTGTAAACTCACTTTCCATTAAAATGAATGTTGCTGACAAAGGATAACTAAAGAGATACTTCATTTATTAGCTAAAGAGATACTTCATTTATCAACATTTTTAAATTAGGAGTTTGGGACCACAGACACTTAGCTGGATAAATTATTCAAAGGAATCTTTGCATTAGGCCTAAAGATGTTTGTAGAATCAAATACAATGTTATCCAGAATTATAACTGCCTTTCATTTGTGTAACATGTAATTCACAGTATACTATTCCAGAAACTAACAGAGCCACCTGCAGAGAATCAAATGACCTACTGGAATGAATTCCTGACTGTCATGTGCAAAATTATAAAATGTGTAATAGTTATTCCATATTTTGATTGACTCAATCAAGCATTTTCCACAGAAAACTCCTTACAAGAAACTTCTTGCAACAGGCACAATAATCGTCCAAAGTTGTATCTGAGGTATTAAAGGGTTTATGCTATTTTACTATGAGCAGCTTCTTCAAAGCCAGTCATTATCTTCTCCAAACGCATCCTTTCAGGTTTCAGATGCAATGTCTCTGCTCGTTGCTTCTCCAGCCTTTTTCTTAGCTACTTATTCTTTCTTAACAGGACTGGCTTCATCTTCTATCATTCAGTCTTCTTTTTTGGTTTTTGGGGGGTTTTTTTGCTAGTATACTGCAATTTAGACATAAACATTTCTGTTTGAAATAAATAGCTACCTGAAGCATGCGAGGAAAAATACAGGAATAAAATAAAAACCTCTCATGTCTTTTGCCTATGCCAGGTAGATCTGGAAACCAATTTCAGGTAGATCTGGAAACCAATTTGTTGTCGAGGACAAATCAGCAAAAGTCTGTCACAAGACTGGCATAACATGACTGTGGTCTGACTGCATACTCTGGAGGGCTGCTGCTAGTAGTACAGAAGGAACCAGTTAACAACATAAAGAGAAAAAAAAAAGTTATAATACCAGTTTTGTATGAGCCATGACGTCACTGTCCAGCCGCCTTACTCTTTTTGGTCTGGTTATATATGTTTTCTCTAAAAAGTGTTCCTGCCTTTATCCCTGCCTCAGACTTTGCATTGAAGATATTCTTAACCTAGAGACAAGAACCACTCCTCTTTTGAGCGATGTTCCAAGAAAATCTTGTTACACTCTCTGTGCTTATAGGCTGTTATAAATACATACTTGTGATACTCCAGGCTGAGGAGTGAGGCATCAAATTTAGGTCTTCATTTGTAAGTGTTCTCATAAGAAATAATTTTTCCAAACTGAATTTTATCTGAGCCTGAGCACTGTGGTAACTGAGCATGTATGTGGTAGCAGAGCAGAAATGGGTATTTGAGACAAAGGAAAAGATGCTACTATCAGCTAATTCAGGGAACTGAGGAGCTTTGTACATGGAAATCTGTTCTTAAATTGTGCTCTTTTTTGTGAGGGGAGATTAGGGTGGAAAGGATTACGCCTTAGAGAACTACTCAGTTCTCAAGAATAATTTTGAAGAGAATGAGAACAGAAGCAGTACAGTGCTGTACTTCTCATCTTTCTAATATTCAGCACTGCTACAGGGGTATGCAATCCATATCATCACTTGACTCAGCATCACTTTTGCCACTCCTATTGGTACTGGAGCAACAACTCGGGTGTTGAAGACTTGAGAAGAGCAGTTTCTTTCTCACACCTAACTGTCCTCCAAAATTATGATGGGTCACAGCAGTTTCACTGAGTTGCTTTAGCATGCCAGCTTGTCACAGCTATCATGGAATTTTACTGGAGCATTTTAATTATCTATAATTCCAGAAAATCCCCTTTATCATTTGGCACAGATTTTTCAAAGCTATGAGTTTTAGTTTTATTACAACTTCTAAAATAAGAAAAAGAGTAGTACACCAAACAAGCAGATTTTTAATACTATGCTTCACTCCAATTAAGCTTTAGGGACAAGGAAGTCCTGCAAAATAAAAAACCTTACTTAAAACTGGTCCCATTGAAGTCAATGATGAAATTAGTCTGGCTTCCTTAAATTCAGTACTATTTCCCTCAAGGTAAAGGAAGAACAATCTGAGTCAATATACATACCATCACTACATTGCCATGTAGTGAAACTTCTATTCTGGAGCTAAAATTACATTTGTGTTTTAAAAGTAAGTGTTGTGATGATGGTTTGGTTATAATCTGGGTGACCTAAAAGGATGTGCAAGGTATATTTTATAAGGCAAGTTGCTATCTTTTATTAGACTGTGAAAAAGACAAGTACACAAACCCTTCCTGTTAGCATCATTCTCTGATAACTGTCTGGGAGGGTGTTGAGCATTATGTTCTTTTTTTCAGTGATATATATTTATTCATAATCTAATTGTCACTCAGTTTAAAATATATATAATTATGCAGCAAAAACTTTCACCTGTGTTCTGATCTTTCTTAGATCTTTACAGGTAGAGTCTGAAAGGCAGGGAAAATTTAGATGAGATGAGACGAGGAGGGGAATTATTTAACTGGATAGATTAGCACTTGAGATTAGCAATCTAAAACATGATGATACAATCTTCTGAAATAATTTCTAATCCTTTGGTTTCCCTAATTTTCTCAGTTCCATATGTCTCAAGGATAATCAGCCATTTCTTGTCTTTCTTCTATTGATCATCAAAGAGCTGAGATTTTCCTGTATATAAAACACCAGAATTTTTCATTGCTTTACAATCCCTCAGACAGCATATAATTCTGGAGCTCAATATGGAATAGCCTGACAGCATCAATGTCACACTAACAGATACACTGCTGCCCAATAAACAAGGAGGTTGAGAAGTCATGCACTTTAGCTTCACCAGTATGATTTCTGCCTTACCAAGATCAACATCCAGAAAAATGTCCTGTTAGGGCTGCCATTTGATTAGGAATAATTTAAGAAACATTTTAAGAAGACTTGTTTCTTTGAATAGCACATTCCTACTGGTGAATATTGAAGATTTTGCCTCTTTCCATGTGTACTACAGAAACAAAAAGAGAAATATCTGATACTAGAAACTCAGAAGCATGATTCTCAGCTTACAGAGAGGCCTTCTGAAATTTGAGAATACTTCTTGAAACATGGGGAATTTTGGCAAAAATTCTCTTCAGTATGTTCTCATCTGTCTGTTCTGAGATAGGAAAATGTTAGGAAGAAATATTTCATGTTTATCCTTCCCTCTTACTCTTCCCTATGTAGGCTCTCATCATAACCATTGCTGGGAACAAAACAATGCTGTTGGTTTGACTTCACATGACAGTTCTTATGTTCTGGTGTTTATGGGAAAATGAGAACCTCAACACTAATGTTTCTGGCTTCCAATGCAATATATGCATTTCCCAATTTGACAGTCATATTTTACCTATAGTCCTATTATTTCTATGTTTTTCTGCATGCTTTTCTGATTATCTTGTTGATTGGCTGTATCTTCATATCTTTCAGATATTCTGCATCTGTGTGAAAAGGTGGTTTGTAACTGTTATTGGTTTATTCCTTTGGTACGCATGTTAAATAATTTATTTTTGAAGAACACTTTTCTAAGTAACTTTAGAATATACCATAAGAGGGAACTACAAGTTTGTTCAAAATATGAATCATAATTGGATACATACCACACATAGAAAGAAGCTGATTCTGTGAGTTACTTTTAAAACACTTCCAAGTTATAATACTCATCGAACAATAATATTTTGCACATCTAAGCTAAAATGTTTGAGGATAAATCTCATAGGAAATTGAGCTCCAAGTACTGTTTGAGCAAATATTATTTTACTATAAGCATGATGTTTCAAGAAAGGAATTTACATGACCAAAGTTCATTCCCTGCTCTCTTTTTTTTCATTCTTTTCTCCAGAAAATGAGTTCTTGTAGGCCTCCAGAAAGGAGAATTTTTATAAAATAGGTTTCATCAGTAAAAGAATCAAGTTGCTCAGCTCTTTTTAGAATTTTGCAGTCTGACTTGGACGTATCCACATCGTACCCCTCTCTTCCAGCAATATGAATAGAACAGATGACAAATGAAAAGCCAGAAAGGGCTATTAAGGACTTGGGGCTTGATTTTGATACTTTTCCGTGTTTTAAATCCATTAGTTTCATTACAGTTACACCTAATTTACATCTGTGCAAAAATCAAGCATTAACTTTTCCTTGTATTTTTATTCTTTATTTCTAATTATTTGAGAGCTACTAGTGTATGATACTGTAAGGCTAATGGAGCAAACTCAAGATGAGTAACTATGTTTTATGTCATTGTATATTTAAAATAAATGTTTTCAATTTCTAAAATTAATGAAAAACTTTTTACTGAAATCCTAATAAAACATATAGCTGTCATAAACTTAATTTATTCAGTATATTGTAAAATCCAGCTTCCTTCCTAACAAGCTGAACTCTTTTAAGGAAAGAATAGAAGTTTTCCCTTGACTCAGTGCTTCATAAAATTAAACACTATCTCAGCAACAACTATGCTGAGAATCAAATTTCTGTCCCACTGAAGTCTATAGCCTAATGTGAGAATTCATTTTACATGAATGTAATTCATTGATTCAAATCATTCATGAAAATGAGATCAGAGATATAATGCACAGTTTGTTTGTTTGGGTTTTGGTTAATTTCAGGAGTGACAGAATACAGCCATAGCTCTCAGTTTTCAGTTAATGGGAACACAGATACATGCTAAACCTTGGCCCTAGCAGATGTAACAGTATCATTTTGTCAATGAGCCAGCACAGAAAATTTTCCTTTAAGACAATTCAATCTACTCTTAAATGTTTTATTTACTCTATTTTGAAACCGAGTCAGTGTCATTAATAAACTATCATTTGATGATTAGTTTTCCCACTTGTAAACATTAGTTATTAAAAATGGCATTCAGCAAAATTTACAATATATGTGTTAATATTACCTTCCTTTGTTACTAAAAGACAATACATCGGATCCAAATATAGGGTATTGATACTCCTGACGAGGTTGTTCTGGTGGTGGTCATTTTAATTATATATAAAAAACACTTGAGTGCTTGAACTGTACTCAATTCTAGAACATCTTTAGAGACCAGAACACTGGGAAAAGTGGCAATAATTCTAATGCTAGCTTCTTTACTGAGTGTAAACTTCAGGAAAAGCTTGGAAAGTCAAAACAGTAAGTCAGTGAAATAATTCCACCAATCCCTCTTCCTTTTCTGTCATCTTTAACAGTTTCATCCATTTAGATTTTTCATCCCATGCATTTGGCTACAGCACCATTACACGTGACTTTCTCAGGAATAGTGACCCAATGCACTTATGTTAATTTACATTTGCATTTCTCTCACCGCCTCCACATGCACACAACACATTCTTATTGTCTTGAGAACACCTCTAGTGGGCTACATTGCTGTGAATAGTTCCCAAATTACTTCACTGAATAAAAACTGCAAAGAATTATAATTCCGCATTAGAGTATAGAGAAAGGCCCCAGAAAGGTTCATCCTTATGTGCTAGTTGGCCTCAAAGGAAAGAGTCGCTGACCTTGCTTTATGTAGCCAAAGT